>NC_137508.1:24812500-24815000 GCF_041902795.1 Electrophorus electricus | reverse complement strand
TTTTCCCAAAAAAGGTCCACTAGCACCACCTGGATGCTGGACAGTAAACCTGGAGGAGGGTCTAAGCACACTCAGCTGTGCCACAAAGTAAAGGCCGCCAGGTTGTTACAAATCAGAACCCATCATTTATGAGACAGTTGAAGCCACATCTGTCAAGTCAACCTTTACCTTTCTCTAACAATCCATCCCAGTTTTTCTGGTCAGTTTGCCTGTCTCCCCAGAAAGACTCCCAAATACTTAACACCCTTCCAAACCCAACCCATTCCCTGTGGTAAACACGGTGTCCCATTTGACCAGCTTCCAACCAGCAAGGCCTCACTTTTGTGCCAATTCGCCTTAGCAGAGGAAATTATCCTAAACAGAGTCCGGTACAGCAAAACCTGAGATAACCCTGCTTAACCTATGCAAGAAGGGTTCTATATTTCTTTAGCTAAAGCCTGTAACATTCCAGACATGGCCCAGCCCTGCTGTATCCCCCTCTGGACCCTGAAGGGAGCACTTGAACCACTGCTAATGTCCAGCATACTTTCAGCGTCACAATACAGGACCTTGATCTTGGCTATGAAGGCAAGACTGAAGCCAAAAGCTGCTAGAGTCTTCCATAGATATTCCTGTCCAAAGAAACCAGACCAGTATCCAGACCCAATAGCCTGGAGACTTACAAAAGATCCCGAATTATATTTATATTGTCAAACATGGACCTGCCTGGCACACAGCAAGTCTGGTCAGGATGAATCGCCTGGACCATCACCTTCTGAACACGACTTAAAGTCAGCAGCGAAACACGCCTCCAATTTCTCAGATCCTGTGAATCTCCATTCTTAGGCAGCAAAGTCAGAACTGCACTACGGCAGCCTAGTGGTAGCCTCCCTTTCATGAGACTGTCATTCATGACCTCCAGCACATCCTCTCTGACCACAGACCAGAAAGATTTCTAAACCTCCACTGGCAGTCCATGAAAACTTGGAGCCCTCCCACCCTCTATGCCCTGAAAGGCATCCTTTAACTATATTCACATGTGCACTATATTCACTTGTATACGACCTAGTATAAAACTGTTGATCTCCTACAAATCTTTACAGGATCTGTGTACCATAGTCCAACTTCAAGGCATGTATCCGTCTCCTCTGACCATTTTTACACCAAAGAACAAAAGAAAAACTTGGACATCCATCTGTGTCGCATTCTGAAAATGAGAACAGACCAGGGCCCCTGTGCCTTTGCCCCAAGCAGGTCGGCTAGTGCCACTGTTTTAGCTTTAAGAGCCTCAACATGCTCTACATTTCCTGTGGACCCTGTTAAACGCTGAAGGTCCACTGTTTCTGTCTCGAGGCTTTTTATGGACCAGGCCGTGTCCTTGGTGACGCTGGGAGTAAACTGCAGGCACAACTGTGCTCTTTGAGCTTTGCCAAGATCCCACCACTGTTGCAAAGTTTCAGAGGATGAATTAGTTGCCCTAAACTCACCCTGAAAAGCAGGGAATGCTCTCATCTTCTAGCAAAGTTGCATTAAAATGCCAGTATGAAGTCCCAGGCTTGATATGGCTCACCCCCATTACACGATGGACCATGCTGTGGTCGGATAGTGCAACCGGTGAGATCTGGCAGCTTGGAAACACGTTAAGATGGTGTTTAAAACCACGCCCCCAGACATGACACAGCCACGCCCCCGGACATGACACAGCCACGCCCCCGGCCATGTCACAGCCACGCCCCTGGACATGTCACAGCCACGCCCCCGGACATGACACAGCCACGCCCCCGGCCATGTCACAACCACGCCCCTGGACGTCACAGCCACGCCCCCGGCCATGGCACTGTTGTGACTAAGGAAGGCTTTACCTTCCATCTCTCTCAGCCAGTCTGCTTCATTCTACCCATCATCATGAGTTTCTTGAACAGAAACTACATGGATTCTTTCACATTTGATTTCACTGATTTCACTGCGTTCTTTTATTCATATCCCTGGCCCTGTTAATATGAATTGTCGCCAGACTGCAGGCACTCATGAGAGAGAAGAAAACTAATCCTAGACCCTCTAAACAAACACGTGAACCAAAAATAATGCCATCTCACGGCTTTCATCATTATGTTGCTGGTTTAGTTTAGTCACTATGTGCTTTAGACGGAAGAGCTCCTGATCAGTGAAAGCTTCCTCCCCTAAATTGCTTCTCAAATACTGGAAAGACGGTATGAAACCCAACCAATCTGGAAAGTCCTTTTCCACCCTAACCCCTTCTGCATGTTTGGTATTTTTCGAGAGCGTTCTGATAATTTTCAAAGTATAGATTTCTGGAGGACCCCAGGACTGCGAATACGAGGAAACGTTTAGATCAGTCGAATCATTTTCAGCATGTTCATTTTCAGAAAGAGAGAGACAGAGAGGGAGCAGGAGAGAGAGGCACACACACACACACACACACACACACACACACACACACACAGTGTGTGTTTCTAGACTGCAGTAATAAAGAGGAACTGCCCTAAATCTTTGGACAGAA
>NC_137508.1:24792500-24797500 GCF_041902795.1 Electrophorus electricus | reverse complement strand
CCTCATATATAAGTAGTTTTATTTTCAGTAAAGGTGAGTATAATCAGTAAACATGAGTGTAAACAGTAAATGTGAGTCTACACAGTAAACATGAGTGTAAACAGTAAATGTGAGTCTAAATAGTAAATGTGACTAAATAGTAAACGTGAGTATAATCAGTAAACATTAGTGTAAACAGTAAATGTGAGTGTAAATAGTAAACGTGAGTGTAAACAGTAAATGTGTGTGTAAATAATAAACGTGAGTGTAAACAGTAAACATGAGTGTTATCAGTAAACATGAGTGTAATCAGCAAAGGTGAGTGTAAACAGTAAAGGTGAGTGTACATAGTAATGGTGTATAACTGTATAATCTATAAACTATATGGTATATAGTTTATAAACTGGTGTATAACTGTATAATCTGTATAGGTGAGTGTAATTTGTATAGGTGAGTATAATCAGTATAGGTGAGTGTCATCTGTATAGGTGAGTGTAATCTATAGGTGCGTGTAATCTGTATAGGTGAGTGTAATCTATAGGTGAGTGTAATCTATAGGTGAGTGTAATCTGTATAGGTGAGTGTAATCCGTATAGGTGAGTATAATCTATAGGTAAGTGTAATGTATAGGTGAGTGTAATCCGTATAGGTTGAGTGTAATATATAGGTGAGTGTAATCTGTATAGGTGAGTGTCATCTGTATAGGTGAGTGTAATCTATAGGTGAGTGTCATCTGTATAGGTGAGTGTAATCTATAGGTGAGTGTAATCCGTATAGGTGAGTGTAAACCGTATAGGTGAGTGTAATCTGTATAGGTGAGTGTAATCCGTAGAGGTGAGTGTAATCTATAGGTGAGTGTAATCCGTATAGGTGAGTGTAATCTGTATAGGTGAGTGTAATCTATAGGTGAGTGTAATCCGTAGAGGTGAGTGTCATCTATAGGTGAGTGTTATCAGTGTACATAAGGAATCACTGTGCGCTTCATTCGGTTTCAGCACAAACCCCTTCAGCTTCAAGTGGGAGCAGCTCAGTTAGATTCAGGCATTTTACACTTGGTCCGCTCTCTCACACACTGGCTGTTCCTCTCTCTCTATCTACCTTCCTGCTCTCCTTCTCTATGTCTCTCGGCCACTCTCTGTTCCCTGCTCTTTTGAGCTGCAGATTATGGCTTGGTTATCTTTTTATGTTTTTTTTTATCCTGAATTGTGTCCATCTCATTTTTGGCCATTTTTGGCCAGACTTTATGTGTCTCTCATCCTGTGTTTCACCCAGATGCTTTTTCCCCCTCAGACTCTGTTTCTCTCAGACTCTGTTTCTCTCAGACTCTGTGTTTCTCTCATCCTCTGTTTCTCTCAGACTCTGTGTTTCTCTCATCCTCTGTTTCTCTCAGACATTCTCTTTCTCTTTTCCCTACTCTTTGACATTATCTTCATTTTTGCTCTGTCAGTCTGTCAGTGACTCTACCTGTCTCTCTGTCCCTTTGCATGTCTCTCTGTCCTTCTGAGTGTCTCTCTGTCCCTTTGCATGTCTCTCTGTCCTTCTGAGTGTCTCTCTGTCCCTTTGCATGTCTCTCTGTCCCTCTGAGTGTCTCTCTGTCCCTTTGCATGTCTCTCTGTCCCTCTGAGTGTCTCTCTGTCCCTTTGCATGTCTCTCCATGGAGGTGTGTGTGTGTGTGTGTGTGTGTGTATGTGTGTGTGTGTGTGTGTGTGTGTGTGTGTGTGTGTGTGTGTGAGAGAGAGAGAGAGTGAGAGAGAAAGTAGTGAAAGGTGCTAACAGCAAAGCCTGCCTGTCTGTTTCTCTTCCTCTCTGCCTGTCTCTCTTCTCTCTATACATACTTTTATAACCAAGATGGCTCAGTTTTAGCAATATATATAGATATATATTAAAGTATAACCTCTCTCTCTGTCGCTCTCTCTGAGAGCTGTCTTGCTGGCATGCCCCAAGCTGAAGGTTAAGCAGCAGCTAACAGTGACACTATCACTGTTGTATCATGCTATAGCTGTTCCTCATGTAGACGGCAGAGCTGGTACACACCCCCAGCTAGCTGGCTAGCCTGCTCCTGGTTAAATGTCAGCGAGCGTTTGGGCAGCGAAGCTAAATAAATGTCACACGCATGGCAGGAGTGTCTGTTTTTGGTTAGCATGCATGAGTTAGCACCAGGAATACCCGATTTGGTGGTTGTTTTTTAGTAGTTTTGGGGAATGTAAATGAGAGTTGGCAGTGAAGTGCATTTCTCAGATGTTTTCTCCACCGTCTACATCATCATTATTCACCATGTTTGTTTCTCACACTTCAAAAAAATCTTTGAAAAATCTTGTGTTTATTTTCTCACGCTTTAAAGGATTTTCTCACGTGTTATTTTACAGTTTAATTCTTAAAAATGGGCCACTGCCAGTTGCTCAGCCTTCAAGAGAGAAGAGACACAGTAACAGCATGCCCAAGGCATTGCTCCACCCCTGTACTGGGCACTGCTCCACCTCTGTAATGGGCAATACCCCACCCCTGTGCTGGGCACTGCTTCACCCCTACGCTGGTGACACCTCCACACCTACTCTGGGCACTGCTCCACCTCTGTAATGGGCAATACCCCACCCCTGTGCTGGTCACTGCTCCACCCTTACACTGGTAGCACCTCCACCCCTATGCCGGGCACTGCTCCACCCCTCTGCTGCTCCATCTTGCTTCACTTCAGAGTGCACACAGTGCTTCAACTATTATGATCTTATAATAATTTGATACAGAATTTTGAGTTTGAGGATGGAGGGAAGAGAGCAGTGGGGAGGAAGGAGAGAGGGAGAGACAGAGGGAAGTGAACCCAGGGCTCTCCATACCAGTGCAGGCATCTCCATACCAGTGCAGGCATCTCCATACCAGTGGAGGCATCTCCATACCAGTGCAGGCATCTCCATACCAGTGCAGGCATCTCCATACCAGTGCAGGCATCTCCATACCACTATAAACATCTACAGTGGTGTGAAAGTGTTTGCCCCTGTCCCTGATATCTTATTTTTTTGCATGTTTGTCAAACTTAAAGGTTTCAGATCATCAAACAAATTGAATTAGACAAAGATAACACAAGTAAACACAAAATGCAGTTTTTAAATGAAGGTTTCATTCTTAAGGGGAAAAAAATCCAAACCTACATGGCTCCGTGTGAAAAAGTGATTGACCCCTAAACCTAATAACTGGCTGCGCCACCCATAGCAGCAACTGCAATCAAGCGTTTGCGATAACTGGCAATGAGACTTTTACAGCACTGTGGAACATTGGCCCACTCATCTTTGCAGAATTGTTGTAATTCGGCCACATTGGAGGGTTTTCGAGCATGAACCACCTTTGTAAGGTCATGCCACAGCATCTCAATCGGATTCAGGTCAGGACTTTGACTGGGCCTCTCAAGTCTTCATTTTGTTTAAGCCATTCAGAGGTGGACTTGCTGGTGTGTTTTGGATCATTGTCCTGCTGCAGAACCCAAGTGCGCTTCAGCTTTAGGTCATGGACAGATGACTGGGCATTCTCCTTCAGGATTTTTTGGTAGATAGCAGAATTTATGGTTCCATTTACCACAGCAAGTCTTCCAGGTCCTGAAGCAGCAAAACAGCCCCAGACCATCACACTACCACCACCATATTTTACTGTTGGTATGATGTTCCTTTTCTGAAATGCTGTTACTTTTACACCAGATGTAATAGGACATACACCTTCCAAAACGTTCAACTTTTGTCTTGTCAGTCCAAAGAGTATTTTCCCAAAGGTCGTGGGGACCATCAAGATGTTTTCTGGCAAAACTGAGACGAGCCTTTATGTTCTTTTTGCTCAGCAGTGGTTTTCGTGTTGGAACTCTCCCATGCAGGCCATTTTTGCCCAGTCTCTTTCTTATGGTGGGGTCATGAACACTGACCTTCACTGAGGCAAGTGAGGCCTGCAGTTCTTTGGATGTTGTTGTGGGGTCTTTTGTGACCGCTTAGATGAATCGTCGCTGTGCTCTTGGGGTAATTTTGGTCAGCCGGCCACTCCTGGGAAGTTCCATGTTTTTGCCATTTGTGGATAATGGCTCTCACTGTGGTTCACTGGCATCCCAAAGCTTTAGAAATGGCTTTATAACCTTTTCCAGATCTCAATTACTTTGTATCTCATTTGTTCCTGAATTTCTTTGGATCGCAGCATGCTGTCTAGCTTTTGAGGATCTTTTAGTCTACTTCACGTTGTCAGGCAAGTCCTATTTAAGTGATTTCTTGACTGAGAGCAGGTGTGGCAGTTATCAGGCCTGGGTGTGGCTAGAGAAATTGAACTCAGTTTCCCAAAAATGTGATGAACCACAGTTAATTTATGTTTTAACGGGGGCAATCACTTTTTCATACCACTTTCACACCATTCCAATGTAAACATATCCATACCAGTGTAGACAACTCTATACCAGTGTAGACAACTCTATTCCAGTGTATACATCTATATGTTCTATATTCAGCTCTGATTTTTAAAAATAATTTAGTTGAAATGACGATATTTTGCAGAATTTCAGATGTTGTGAGGTTTTGCTTCGTGTTGATTACAACCCCTGCTCCTCTTTGTGTGTGTGTGTGTGTGTGTGTGTGTGTGTGTGTGTGTATTTGTATGTGTGTGTGCGTGTGTGTGTGTGTGTATCTGTATATGTGTTTGTGTGTGTGTGTGTGTGTATCTGTGTGTGTGTGTGTGTGTGTGTATCTGTATGTGTGTGTGTGTGTGTGTGTATCTGTGTGTGTGTGTGTGTGTGTCTGTGTGTGTGTGTGTGTGTATGTGTGTGTGTGTGTGTGTGTGTGTATCTGTGTGTGTATGTGTGTGTGTGTGTCTGTGTGTGTGTGTGTGTGTGTGTGTGTATCCCTGTCCTTAGAAGAGGGTGGTAACATGGATCTTCTTCTAAAGCTTCTCATTTATTGTTTAGTTGCGTTTCCCTGGTGAGGTGTCAGGTTAATGTGGACGTTTGGTCTGTACCAAGGTCAGTACCACACATCACCTGTGGAGTCCTGTCTACCTTAATGGCA
>NC_137508.1:24767500-24787500 GCF_041902795.1 Electrophorus electricus | reverse complement strand
ACCCTGACTGAGCAAGTGTGAAGTGACTCCGTGCAGTGGCAGAGAGCCGAGGTCTTTTCATTCTGTTCAGAGACTAGGAGAGATGGCAGCAGCCTCAGAAGTACTTGAACTCACTGACACGTATAAGGAGATATTTCAGTTTAAAGTGGAATAAGGAGATATTTAAACTTAAAACTACTAAAAGGCCCTTAACCACAGCAGCACAGGTTCAATTTTAAAGGGGGCAGCACATCAGACCAAACACATTAGACCAAATACATCAGACCTGACCAAACACATCAGATCTGACCAAACACATCAGACCAAACACATCAGACCTGACCAAACACATCAGACCAAACACATCAGACCTGATTAAGCACATCAGACCTAACACATCAGATCTCACCAATCACATCAGACCAAATACATCAGATCAATCAAATCAGATCTGACCACACACATCAGACCAAACATGTCAGACCTGACCAAACACATCAGACCAAACACATCAGACCTGACCAAATACATCAGACCAAACTTGTTAGACCTAATAAAGCGATCAGAATAATCACAGCTACAGTTAGAAATCACTATTTACTAGTTGTCTCATTGTGGGTTCCTTAAAGATTAAATTGTTAAATATCATATATATATATATATATATATATATATATATATATATATATATATATGTAAAGGATTTTTACATTCAAACTGCCGCAACCCTGTAGCCCCTTTAATGCCGCGGGGATGCATGAGTTTTGAGAAACATGTGCAAAGTTTCATTACAAACATTCCCCTGTTATACTAATCCAATAAGGAACAGGGCTCAAGATGCCATATTCAAATAACTGTTGCAGAGTCTGTCAGCCACCTGCAGAGATGTTTGTAGCACGCACATGTGCCAAGTTACTAAACACGTCATCACACCATCGCCTCTAGCCACAGGGGAGGTTTAACCCCATACTGCTGTGGGTGCAGGGGACATCATGGTGATATGCACATGAATGTACATGTGTGGCTGTATATAGCAAAGTCACAAACGTGATTTAAACCAGAGAGACATGGCCATTGGCCAGACTAAGGATAGATTAGAGTCAACAGAACAGTTGTGGCTGTTTTAGTTATCACACATTAGGCTATTGTAATTTTACCTTGAATTCGATTTCTTTATTATTATTATTATTATTATATTGTTTGCACTGAAAATTTGTGTTAAATAAAGCACAAAGATCACATATCCTTTTTTAGGAAATGTATAGAAATTCATGACTTGCTATGACTTGATAGCATGATAGCAGACAGTGGCGAGGGGGGGGATGCGCGACTCCAGCGTCTGGAACGTACATTTACTCAAACACAAAGACAACAGCACTCGCATGTCTTACAAACACTGGCCACACCACATGCCTCACGGAAGGCGAGCGTTCCGTGACAGTATCACAACAATAATTTTGGTATCCTGACACTATACCATGACACCGTTTCAGAATGTGTTGCCGTTCATGACCTGGTATCAGTATTGGAACAGAAGTGTCATGACAACAGCATCAGGATGGACGTTTTTGGAATACTTTTATTTTTAAAGCCAGAAATCTCTCTAAAATGAATTTATAGGAATACTGAAGAAATACTTCCCTCTAAAATGGTCTTTACACAGCTAATTAAATACTTACCTGTAAAGTCTTTACACAACAGATAAAATACTTCTGTCTAAAACAGTCTTTACCCAGCTGATGAAATACTTCTGTATAAACATTTTCACAACACCCCTTGTATCTTATACAGTGTTTCAGTATGTGGGAGTGATCAGGAGTGATCAGGAGTGATATACTCTGTGTAAGCAGTGTCTTTTTCTCTAGTTTAGCTTTATTATTTTATTGTGTAAAATTATTTCTGCCTATTTGCTTCATCTATTAATCAATTTTTCATTCTCTCTCTCTCTCTCTCTCTCTCTCTCTCTCTCTCTCTCTGTCTATTTAAAATCCATTTTCAATACTAAAGTCTTGATATGAACTTTTAAATTATGAATTTCGGTTGCAAAAAAAACATTTATTTTAGAAGAAATTCCTTTTGAATGTAATATATGTAATGTTTTTAATAGTTTATCTCTGTCCAGTTCAGTAATTTGAAGCAGTTTAAAGTGAAACTCCAGCAACCATTCTAATATGACATGCAAACCCACACCTCACACAGGACCTTAACACCAGACAAACCCACACACAGGACCTTAACACCAGACAAACCCACACACATGACCATAACACCAGACAAACCCACACACAGGACCTTAACACCAGACAAACCCACACATAGGACCGTAACACCAGACAAACCCACACACAGGACCATAACACCAGACAAATCCATGACCATAACACCAGACAAACCCACACACAGGACCATAACACCAGACAAACCCACACACAGGACCATAACACCAGCAAAACCCACACACAGGACCTTAACACCAGACAAACCCAGGACCATAACACCAGAGAAACCCACACACAGGACCATAACACCAGCAAAACCCACACACAGCACCATAACACCAGACAAACCCACACACGACCTTAACACCAGACAAACCAACACACACGACCATAACACCAGACAAACCCACACACACGACCATAACACCAGACAAACCCACACACAGGACCATAACACCAGACAAACCCAGGACCATAACACCAGACAAACCCACACACAGGATCTTAACACCAGACAAAGCCACACACAGGACCTTAACACCAGACAAACCCACACACACAACCATAACACCAGACAAACCCACACACAGGACCTTAACACCAGACAAACCCACACACAGGACCATAACACCAGACAAACCGAGGACCATAACACCAGACAAACCCACACACAGGACCATAACACAAGCAAAACCCACACACAGGACCATAACACCAGACAAACCCAGGACCATAACACCAGACAAACCCACACACAGGATCTTAACACCAGACAAACCCACACACAGGACCTTAACACCAGACAAACCCACACACACAACCATAACACCAGACAAACCCACACACAGGACCTTAACACCAGACAAACCCACACACAGGACCATAACACCAGACAAACCGAGGACCATAACACCAGACAAACCCACACACAGGACCATAACACAAGCAAAACCCACACACAGGACCTTAACACCAGACAAACCCAGGACCATATCACCAGACAAACCCACACACAGGACCTTAACACCAGACAAACCCACACACAGGACCTTAACACCATACAAACCCAGGACCATAACACCAGACAAACCCACACACAGGACCATAACACCAGACAAACCCACACACAGGACCATAACACCAGCAAAACCCACACACAGGACCGTAACACCAGACAAACCCACACACAGCACCATAACACCAGACAAACCCACACACGACCTTAACACCAGACAAACCAACACACACGACCATAACACCAGACAAACCCACACACACGACCATAACACCAGACAAACCCACACACGGGACCTTAACACCAGACAAACCCAGGACCATAACACCAGACAAACCTACACACAGGACCGTAACACCAGACAAACCCACACACAGGACCATAACACCAGATAAACCCACACACGACCTTAACACCAGACAAACCCACACACACGACCATAACACCAGACAAACCCACACACGGGACCTTAACACCAGACAAACCCAGGACCATAACACCAGACAAACCTACACACAGGACCGTAACACCAGACAAACCCACACACAGGACCATAACACCAGATAAACCCACACACGACCTTAACACCAGACAAACCCACACACACAAGACCATAACACCAGACAAACCTACACACATGACCATAACACCAGACAAACCCACACACATGACTATAACACCAGACAAACCCACACATGTGATCATAACACCCAGGCAAAGAACTCCTAAATTGATATGAAGTCAGGGTGTGAGGGTTTGAACTTTTAAATTGATATGATTGATATGGTTAATATGATTAAATTGAAACTGTTAGTTCTGAAGTTATGAATGAAATTTTGGCTGTAGAAAAAATACATTTTGGAACAAGAGACAAATCCTCTCACCCCAGACAGATCCACACACAGAGCCGTAAAACCCAGACAAACCGACAAGCAGGGCCATAACACCCAGGCAAACAGAAAACAGCCACACGCACGCACGCACGCACACACACACACACACACACACACACACACACACACACACACACACACACACACACACACACACACAAACAAACAGAGCAGTGTTTTATAAAGGGGCAGGGACAATGGAATTAAATAAATATATGATGTCACAATATCGTTGGCCCTCGGGCAACACCCCTTTATATGATAATCAGCTTCCCTTTCATTTGCATGTAATTCGATTAAAAAATACATTTTACCTTGGAATAGAGGGATGGGGGGTGTGGGGGCCGAGATGAGGAGGGCAAAAATAAAGTGACAAACAGTTGTGAGCCCATTCACCCTCCAGCTGTTTAGGGGGAAAATCACCTTTAGTACTGTCGTAAAACTGTTGCTCTTCCAGGAAGATTGTTTATTATTCATTTACTGTGTTGAAGCTGATCTCTGTTTGGCTCAGTTCTCTCTCTCTCAGTTCATGCTAGTTAATTTTATTGCAGTTCAATTCAAATGCAGTTCATTCAATTCAGTTTAAATCAATTCAATTCAGGTCAAATCAGTTCAGTTCAGTTCAGTTCAGTGTTCACTTTATTGGAATGCTGGCTGTTTTATATGGTTCTGCCAAAGCAATCACAGAGTGATGGCAAACACAAGACACTTGCTTTCCTTTTTCTCTCTCACTCTCTCTCTCCCGCTCCATGATCTCAGAGATTTGGATGAGATTTTGTTTAGTTCTGGCTTCACTCTTAAATAAATATTTCAAGCTTGACTGCCCCTCCACCCACTCAAAGTCTCTCTCTCGCTCTCTTGCTCTCTCTCTCTCTCTCTCACACACACACACACACACTTCCTGCAGTGTCTCTGGAATCAGTACACAGTGGCACAGTGTGTACAGTGTGCCAACAGTTCCTCTGTCTCACTGTTTTACATCTCACTATGTCACCATTTCACCACCTCATGGTATCACTGTATCACTGTTTTACCTCTAAATGTATCACTGTTTTACCGCTCACTGTATCACTGTTTTACCGCTCACTGTATCACTGTTTTACATCTCACTGTATCACTATTTTACCTTTCACTGTATCACTGTTTTACCGACTCAGTGTTCCATTGTTTCTCTGTCTCACCCTCTCACCATCTTACTGGCTCACTGTCCCACTGTCCCACTGTATCACCATCTTACTGGCTCACTGTCCCAATGTCCCACTGTATCACCATCTTACTGGCTCACTGTCCCACTGTCCCACTGTATCACCATCTTACTGGCTCACTGTCCCAATGTCCCACTGTATCACCATCTTACTGGCTCACTGTCCCACTGTCACACTGTATCACCATCTTACTGCCTCACTGTCCCACTGTCCCACTGTATCACCATCTTACTGGCTCACTGTCCCACTGTATCACCATCTTACTGGCTCACTGTCCCACTGTATCACCATCTTACTGGCTCACTGTCCCACTGTCACACTGTATCACCATCTTACTGGCTCACTGTCCCACTGTCCCACTGTATCACCATCTTACTGGCTCACTGTCCCAATGTCCCACTGTATCACCATCTTACTGGCTCACTGTCCCACTGTCACACTGTATCACCATCTTACTGCCTCACTGTCCCACTGTCCCACTGTATCACCATCTTACTGGCTCACTGTCCCACTGTATCACCATCTTACTGGCTCACTGTCCCACTGTCCCACTGTATCACCATCTTACTGGCTCACTGTCCCACTGTCACACTGTATCACCATCTTACTGGCTCACTGTCCCACTGTCCCACTGTATCACCATCTTACTGGCTCACTGTCCCACTGTCCCACTGTATCACCATCTTACTGGCTCACTGTCCCACTGTCCCACTGTATCACCATCTTACTGGCTCACTGTCCCAATGTCCCACTGTATCACCATCTTACTGGCTCACTGTCCCAATGTCCCACTGTATCACCATCTTACTGGCTCACTGTCCCACTGTCACACTGTATCACCATCTTACTGGCTCACTGTCCCAATGTCCCAGTGTCTCACTGTCCCAGTATCTCACCATCACACTGTCTCCTTGACTCACTATTTGACACTCACATAGTTTCAGTGTTTCATTGTTCTCTCTTGCTCTTTCTCCTTCTCTCTCTCTCCCTCCCTCTCCCTCTCTCCCTCTCTCCCCCCCCTCTCTCTCTCTCTCTCTCTCTCTCTCTCTCTCTCTCTCTCAGGTCAGCTTGATCTAGAGTCTATTCTGGTTGTAATGGTCTTCACTCCTAAAAGAGCAGTACATGCTTTAAGACGCCTTGGTGTGAGTGTAGCAGTGAGCTGAGAAAAATGCTATACATGTTATCTCTCATTCATCCATGCACACATACACACACACACACACACACACACACACACACATGCGCACACACTCACGCTCACACACACACATATACACGCACACACACATATAAATACACACACACACACACACACACGTGCACATACTGATGCTCACACACACACACACACACACAAACAGTCCTTGTCTGTGTGTGTGTGTGAGGTCAATGGCATGAGATAATTTTGTTCGGCTCACGCGCTGCTCACAGAGAAGGCTTGCCTGCACCAGCGTAGCAGTGGGGCCTTCCTGGCTGGAACAGGGGCTCTTCTGCCTCCTCTGCCTCGGGTGCTCTCCTGTCTTTTTCTCTCTTTTCCTCTCATTCCCTTGTGTTCTCTCTCATTCCCTCACGCTCCTTCACATTCCCTCAGATTCCCTCATGTTCCCTCACATTCCCTCACACTCCCTCACATTCCCTTTCAATCCCACTCCTTCTCTTTCATTACAAAAGTAAGGCAGATGGACAAGGCATGAAAAACTCAAAAAGAATAACTGATAACTGAAAACAAGATCACAGACTGTCTTGTTGCAGTAAAGATGTGAGTGGCATTCTTGCTCTCCTCTGTCTCTCCCTCTCTCTCGCTCTCTTTCTCTCACTCTGTCTCTCCCTCTCTCTCACTCTCTCTTTTTTATTTGTACCTTTGCAGCACTTTCATGTATCTGATCTCATGAAAATGACTTCACACACCCAACACACAAACGTACAATCACACGCATACACCCCCCCCCCCACACACACACCCACACACACCACCATATTGACGAATGTGGCAGGGGAGTGAAGGGTGCTCTGTTTCTGCTAATTCAATAACATGTTGAATTATTGAGCAGCTCATTGTGGAGCTGATAAATGGAGTTATCTCTGCTTGTGATGAATTACACTCCGGCAGGCAAGCGGTCAGCGTCTGTGCCACATCTCACACGCTGCTCACGGAGAAGGCCTGCCTTCAGAAGCGGAGCACACACGTTGCCATTAGCATACTGTTTCAAGGTGGGCAAGAAGTCAGTGGATTCCCTCATATTGTGAGGAGGAGCAGCACTGTTGTCAATTGTTGCTGTTATTAATCAGTGTTGATGTTGATGAGAACATTGTGCACATGTAAAACTGTTTGTTCTGTGGCACTGAGCATAAGTGGTGGATCAGAGAGACAGGAGATTCAGTGGTGGATCAGACAGATAGGAGCTTCAGTGGTGGATCAGACAGATAGGAGCTTCAGTGGTAGATCAGACAGACAGGAGCTTCAGTGGTAGATCAGACAGACAGGAGTATCAGTGATGGATCAGATATACAGGAGCTTCAGTGGTAGATCAGACAGACAGGAGCTTCAGTGGTAGATCAGACAGACAGGAGCTTCAGTGGTGGATCAGACAGACAGGAGTATCAGTGATGGATCAGATATACAGGAGCATCAGTGGTGGATCAGATAGACAGGAGCTTCAGTGGTGGATCAGACAGACAGGAGTATCAGTGATGTATCAGACATACAGGAGCATAAGTGGTGGATCAGATAGACAGGAGCATCAGTGGTGGATCAGACAGACAGGAGCATCAGTGGTGGATCAGACAGACAGGAGCTTCAGTGGTGGATCAGACAGACAGGAGTTTTAGTGATGGATCAGACAGACAGGAGCTTCAGTGGTGGATCAGACAGACAGGAGCTTCAGTGGTGGATCAAACAGACAGGAGTATCAGTGATGGATCAGACAGACAGGAGTTTTAGTGATGGATCAGACAGCCAGGAGCTTCAGTGGTGGATCAGACAGACAGGAGCATCAGTGATGGATCAGACAGACAGGAGTTTTAGTGATGGATCAGACAGCCAAGAGCTTCAGTGGTGGATCAGACAGACAGGAGCATCAGTGCTGCACTTTGCCTTTCCCTCACAGATGTCTTGCCGAACTCCTGCGTTCTCACGAGTTACAGGGCATCGCTAAGTTAAACGAAGCTGTCTGCCAGTGCGGGAGAAACGGGAGAGAAAGCTCGCGTAGAGAAAAGCAAAAGAGAATGAGCATGAGAATACGTGAAAGAGAGAGAGAGCGGGAGCGAGAGAGAGAACAGTGACAGCGAGGTGAAGAAAGAGAGGAAGAGATGTGTAATCATGGGCCCTGCTGGTCGGCCGCGCTGAGCAGAGTGTAATCACCGCTGCATTGTCAGGAGCAGCTGGATGGCGCGGCCTCCGCCCGCTCTCCGCCCGCGCTCCACTCACGCTCCGCCCGGGCCCTTGGCACCAGAGCTCCGCGTGACGCTGCGCCGGCGCGGCCCCGCGGCCTGCGAATCAGCCGGCCCTCTCCACCCGCCCCCCAGTCCATGTCCCCCCCCCCCGACCCAGGCCGAGCAGCGCCTCCATTAGAGGGCCTTTGTTCTGGCTCGCTATGCGAGCCGGAGCCACAGACCTAATCAGACCGACAGGCTCTGACGTGGGCAGCGGGCGGGGCCTTAACACCAGCATGCTAAGTTTTACCCAGCACCCACAGCGACATTATCGCATGGTTTAAAATGCCTGGCATTACGGTGATAGACATGCGGGCTTGAACCTAGCAAGTGAGTGGTATTTTATAAGAGAGAGAGAGAGGGAGAGAGAGAGAGAGAGAGAGAGAGAGAGAGAGAGAGAGAGAGAAAAGGAAAGCATGTTAGTGTGTGTTTAAAGATGAAGTTGGGTTGTGAGAATACACAGATGTCCGGTATTTGTAGACTTGCGATGAGAACATACTGCAAATGCGCTTTTTTGTGGTTCTGGAGAGAAAGCATGACTTCATCCAGTAATGGGATACTGTGATAAATCATAACGTATGTTATGTGCAGTACCCTTGGTCCTGAACAGAGGAGACGCTCTGGGATCAGCAGCTGCTGGCAGGGAACATGGGAAGACTGCGGTTCATTATCTGTTGGGTTACGAGCCTGTGAAGTAGGATTTAGCATCTAGGCTTCAACTCCCTGCTCTGGTCAGGCAGTGAAGACATCATGAACATGAATTTTGTTCATGGGTGCTGTCCAGGGTCCACTTCGGAGTCCTTGTTGGATTTGTTGGTGTTTTCTGCTGTTATAACATGTGGCATGCACAAGAGCTGCATGTAGAACACGTGTGGTATTTTTAATGCTGCTAATTAAAGATCTTTAGATTACCATTTTTGGAAAGATCTTTAGATGATAGTTTTTGAAGAGCTACACACCAGAACAGGGGACAAGCTTCTGTGGTATACCAATACTAGACTGTTTAAAAACCTAATTTAGCCATGTTCACAGCAAAGGTGACATGTCAAAATATTTCTTTGTTTACTGTTATTTATTGTATTGTTCTGAACTTCAGGATGTAGCCGTGGCGCTGAGGTTATTAGTATTAGCAAATGTGCTGTCCGTAGTTCTGAAGGCACTTCTAGTGCCATATGTGCTGTCCACGGTGCTGAAGATAATTGTAGTACCGCGCGTGATATCCGTGGTACTGAAAGGCATTTCTAGTAACACGTGTGCTGTCCATGATGCTGAAGTGTACCACATAGTTTGTGCTGTCCTTGGTGCTAAAATTCACTGTGCAAAATATGAGCTGAACTATACTGCACAGCACTTGCAATGCCCTTGAAACTGTATTTTAGTATACTGTAGTATGGTAGTATACTGTAGAGCTATAGTATACTGTAGTATATGTGTGGCCATTGTGCAGAACTAATACCTGTGGCATATATACTGTCCATCATGTTAAACACTACTGCTTTGACATTTGAACTAGCCAACAAGTCAGAAATGAGCTGATGGCAGTGATCCCAAGCTCATATTAAACTCATATCTGAGTAGAAGCCCTGAAGATGTATTTTAATTCTTTAATGAGATCAGCGCTCTGATGGCAGCTTGATAAGTGGAGATGGTTATAATTATGGCATGAATGAGCTTGTTGGACAGCATCCAACTCTATAAACGAGTCTGTGAGCAAAGCAGTGGGTCACTGGGTCTTCGTCACCCTCCGCGGTGAGGCCTCTGTCATCATAATGTGCTGAGGAGACCTTCACATGGAGACAGATGGCTGACCCCTGCCTGCATCAGCCTGGCACTGCACAGCACATTCCTGTGCACCAGCCGCCAGCCTAGGAGCTGATCCACTCTACTGCTATGGTCCCGCTGTTCCACTCTCTGCTACGACCCCTCTGATCCACTCTACTGCTATGGTCCCGCTGTTCTACTCTCTGCTACGACCCCTCTGATGCACTCTACTGCTATGGTCCCGCTGTTCCACTCTCTGCTACGACCCCTCTGATGCACTCTACTGCTATGGTCCCGCTGTTCCACTCTCTGCTATGACCCCTCTGATCCACTCTACTGCTATGGTCCCGCTGTTCCACTCTCTGCTACGACCCCTCTGATGCACTCTACTGCTATGGTCCCGCTGTTCCACTCTCTGCTACGACCCCTCTGATCCACTCTACTGCTATGGTCCCGCTGTTCCACTCTCTGCTACGACCCCTCTGATCCACTCTACTGCTATGGTCCCGCTGTGCCACTCTCTGCTACGACCCCTTTGATGCACTCTACTGCTATGGTCCCGCTGTTCCACTCTCTGCTACGACCCCTCTGATCCACTCTACTGCTATGGTCCCGCTGTGCCACTCTCTGCTACGACCCCTTTGATGCACTCTACTGCTATGGTCCCGCTGTTCCACTCTCTGCTATGACCCCTCCGATGCACTCTACTGCTATGGTCCCGCTGTTCCACTCTCTGCTACGACCCCTCTGATCCACTCTACTGCTATGGTCCCGCTGTTCCACTCTCTGCTACGACCCCTCCGATGCACTCTACTGCTATGGTCCCGCTGTTCCACTCTCTGCTACGACCCCTCTGATCCTAACTCTTTTTGCCTACTTTCTTTAAGTGTTAACATTTTTTGAACTGCTGAAAAAATGCTTTCTCACAGAAAAAGAACCATTTCTGTCATCTTCACTGAAGCTACACAGTCGAGAATGTTCTCTCGATGTCACTCTCTCTCTCTACCTCCATCACTTGCTCTTTGTCTCTCTCTCTTGCTCTATTCCTTTCTCATTACTTAAGGAAATAGTCTCACTCAGATTATGCAGCAGGCCTCTAGCTGAAGGTGTTGAGGGACTCCCAGCTGTAGATGCACTTACTCTGTTCTACTGGCTGTTCTCTCTTCTACTGACTGTATTGACTGTAGTCTGTTGTATTGACCATAGTCTGTTGTATTAATAGCACTCTGTTCTAGTAGCCGTACTGACTGTAGTCTGTTGTACTTACTGTGGTCTGTTGAACTGAGTGTTACCAGTTGTACCAACTGTAGACTGTTGTACTGACTGTAGGCTGTTGTACTGAGTGTAGACTGTTGTACTGACTGTAGGCTGTTGTACTGACTGTAGACTGTTGTACTCACTGTAGACTGTTGTACTGAGTGTAGGCTGTTGTACTGACTGTAGACTGTTGTACTGAGTGTAGACTGTTGTACTGACTGTAGGCCTTTGTAATTACTGCAGGCTGTTTACTGATGTACTGACTGTAGATTGTTGTACTGACTGTTGGCATCATGTTGAGGCTTCTTATTTTTATTTTGCTTCCTTTTATTTCCTGGTTCAGTTTTGCTTGCTAGTTTTAACTTCCTCTTCTGTTTCCTCTGTTACCTGTCCACTCGTTTTCCTTCATTCAATGAGTAAAACATTATTGAACATTATGAAAAAACATTGCTGAAAACACTACTGATAAACACTACTGTTAAACACTACTGATAAACATTACTGATAAACACTACTGTTAAACACTACTGTTAAACACTACTGAGAAACACTACTGATAAACATCACTGAAAACACTACTGATAAACACTACTGTTAAACACTACTGAGAAACATTACTGATAAACACTACTGTTAAACACTACAGATAAACATTACTGTTAAACACTACTGAGAAACATTACTGAAAACACTACTGTTAAACACTACCGATAAACTACTGTTAAACACTACTGATAAACATCACTGAAAACACTACTGATAAACACTACTGTTAAACACTACTGAGAAACATTACTGATAAACACTACTGTTAAACACTACTGATAAACATTACTGAAAACACTACTGTTAAACACTACTGTTAAACACTATTGATAAACATTACTGAAAAACACTACTGTTAAACACTACTGATAAACATTACTGAAAAACACTACTGAAAAACATTACTGATAAACACTACTGTTAAACACTACTGATAAACATTACTGAAAACACTACTGTTAAACACTACTGATAAACACTACTGTAAAACACTATTGATAAACATTACTGATAAACACTACTGATAAACTACTGTTAAACACTACTGATAAACATCACTGAAAACACTACTGATAAACACTACTGTTAAACACTATTGATAAACATTACTGAAAAACACTACTGTTAAACACTACTGATAAACATTACTGAAAAACACTACTGATAAACATTACTGATAAACACTACTGTTAAACACTACTGATAAACACTACTGTAAAACACTATTGATAAACATTACTGAAAAACACTACTGTTAAACATTACTGATAAACACTACTGTTAAACACTACTGATAAACATTACTGAAAACACTACTGTTAAACACTACTGATAAACACTATTGTAAAACACTACTGATAAACATTACTGAAAAACACTACTGATAAACATTACTGATAAACACTACTGTTAAACACTACTGATAAACATTACTGAAAAACACTACTGATAAACACTACTGTTAAACACTACTGATAAAAATGACTGAAAAACACTACTGATAAACAATACTGTTAAACACAGCTGATAAGCGCTACTGTTAAACAACATTGTTAAACACTAGTGTTAAACAACATTTTTAAACACTATTGTTAAGCATTAATGGAAAACACTACTGTTAAACACTACTGTTATTCACTACTGTTAATCACTACTGTTAAGCTCTGTAAAGCTCTACTGTAATCAGTAATATTAAACACTTCCTCTAAACATTTCTGTTAAACACTTCTATTAAGCACTACCATTAAATACTACTATTAAAAACTAGTGTTAAACAACTACTGCTGCTAAATACTACTGTTGGACACTACTGGCGAACAATATCAGTAAACACTTCTGTTTTTTAAATATTATATTTTGCTTACGCACTACTGTTAAACAATACTGATAAACACTACTGTTAAAGACTATGGTTAAATAAACAATATTGTTGTGTAATTTAATGACTGAATTGTAGACCAATGCTTTTGATGACATGGGAGTTGTTTATGTCATGGGAGTGGTTTCTGATGTGGGAGTTGTTTATGACATGGCAGTTGTTTCTGATGGAGTTGTTTACAATGAAGGAGTTGTTTATGGGATTGTTGGTGTTTATATTGTGGGAGTTGTTTATTATGTGGGAGTTGTTTATGGAGTGTTTGTTGTTTCTGACGCGGGAGTTGTTTATAATATGGGAGTTGTTTATTACTTGGGAGTTGTTTATGGAGTGTTTGTTTATGACGTGGGAGTTGTTTATAATGTGGGTCTTGTTTAGGATATTTGACTTGTTTATAATATGGAAGTTGTTGATAACGTTTGTGTTGTTTATGAAGTGGGGAGTTGTTTATGAAGTGTTTCTTGTTTATGATGTGGGAATTGTTTATAATGTGGGAGTTGTTTATGGAGTGTTTGTTGTTTATGATGTGAGAGTTGTTTAAAATGTGGCTGTTTATGATGTGGGTCTTGTTTATGATATTTGACTTGTTTATGATATGGGAGTTGTTGATAACGTTTGCTTTGTTTATGACATGGGAGTTGTTTATGGAGTGGGAATATGTTTTGCTTTACCTTAACAGGCTTTGTAATGTAATATGTTTGAAGTCTTTGGGTGAGTGTGCTTGTGTGAGTTGGTTTGAATCTGTGCTTGCTTGGGTGTGTGTGTGTGTGTGTGTGTGTATGTGTGTGTGTGTGTGTGTGTGTGTGTGTGTGTGTGTGTGTGTGTGTGTGTGACTGTGTGTGTGTGTGTGTGTGTGTGTGTGCGTCAGAGACCCCCTGGCCCTTGACTCGTAAGCCACATGTGTGAGATCTGTGTTAATGAGGTATTGTTAAACAGACTGCTGGGTAAGGAGAGATAGAGAGAGTAATAAACACCTAGGGAAAGCACACACACACACACACACACACACACACACACACTTGCTCTCCTAACTAGAAATACAATCAGATGTGTGTAATTACCTCACACTTAATCTGCCTCCCTCTTTCCACCATTTCTCTCTCTCCCTCTCAGTCTCTCTCTCACACACACACACACACACTCACACACACACACGCACACACGCACACACACGCACACACACACACGCACACTCACACTCACACGCACACTCACACGCACACTCACACGCACACGCACACTCACACGCACACACACACGCACACACACACACGCACACTCACACTCACACGCACACTCACACACACACGCACGCACACACACACACACACACACACACACACACACACACACACACACACACACACACACATGCACATGCCTGTACATGCACCTGCACACAACACACACTAACATACACGTACACGCATGCGCACACATGTACACACACATGTACACACACATATCGCCACGTACATAATCGCTGTCCTGCAGTCTATCGCTGCCTGACTGCTCCTATACCCCAGAACACTGGAGCTGCTCTTCACGCCTGTGTGAACTGAGCCGGCATGGTGAACAGCCACCTCCCTGCTTTACGTTTTGCCCATAATCTCCCACCATATCTTCCCCTCTGCTTCCCACCTTTAGGTTTTCACCCATAATCTCCCTCTATATCTTCCCCTCTGCTTCCCACCTTTCTAATCCCCTTTTCCTGCTCGTTTATCTCCCCTTCTCAATACCTCCCTGCTCCTGACAGCTGTCATTTATTTGAACCTTTTCTTCATCCCCACTTCTCAAAGGATGGAGACACATTCACACATGCACCCGCACACACACCCACACACAAACTCACACACACACACGCTGTTTCTACAGACAAAGAATCACCAGGCTTTTAAGCTGTGGGCCTTTCCAGAATGCACTGGGGCTCTCTGACGTCCAGTGAACAGTAGACACTTCCTCCTCGTCCAGTGTCCGTGCCGGAAAACACGTGCCAGTGAGCTAAGTCCAAACATTTCTCCTGCTGTAATCGGAGCCACTTTCCCATGTTGTGTGGGTGTCATCTGTGGCTTGACAGCGTGTTTGACTGGGACTTTGCTGTGCAGGTCTGCTAATGGCAGCAATCCTAGCAGCGCCTTTTCACTACTAATGCAGCTTGTGCTACAATTTCCAACAGCTCTGTGCACTTAGCGAGACCGCGAAACGCCTGATGCTACCTCGGTGACACGCGTAGCCTGGGACGGCGTATGTGTGTGGTGTGTGTGTCGTGTGCATGCCTGTGTGTGTGTGTGTGTGTGTGTGTGTGTGTCCTTCCTTTGAGAAGTAGCACACACCTGCTCATTTCAGGAAGGGCAGCTACAGACTTTTCTCCTCAGGGTTTCATGCTTTGACTGTTTTACTCTGTCATTCTGCACTGTTTAAATCCTTAACAGCACCCAGCACTCAGAGGTTAAGTGTTCTGTGTCCATGCTGAGGGTTCTGTGTGTTTGTGCTGAGGGTTCTGTGTGTCTGTGTGCTGAGGGTTCTGTGTGTTTGTGCTGAGGGGTCTGTGTATGCGTCTGTGTGTAAGGTTCTGTGCGTCTGTGTTCAGAGTTCTGTGTGTCTGTGTGCTGAGGGTTCTGTGTTCAGGGTTCTATTGTCTCTCTCTGAGCTTCTGTTAGGTCTCAGTGTGCTGTCTGTCAGTCTGTCTCACTGACTGAGGGGTTAAAGGTGAGGGTAACCAGATGATGCAAGTCTTCTTCTTCGCTGTGTAATCACGTCCTCAAAATGGCTGATGGAGACCCTTCTCGCTCCTCCTAGGACAGAGACCCTTAATATGCTCTGTATGTGCATGTGTGCGTATGTGGACTTTGTTGCCACTTTGTTACCATGGTTATGACACACTCGTGATTTAACGCTGGAACAGAGTGGTGCAGTACTCTGTACTGTCATTGATTCTGTGCTGTGATGTCAGTGCAGAGTAAAGCTGATTTCTCCTCAGGCACTGACACCACAGGACTTGGACTGAACAAACTATGCTTACGCAACTGGCTGCATAAATCGGGGTAAATTGGTTACGTTGGGAAGCTTCACTTCCCAGAAGGGTTGTTAAATCTTAATGTGGAGATTTCTGGATATACTGAGGCAGCTCATGTTGTTTCTCTTTCTGCTGATCTCCAGACTATTCCGGCCTCTGATCTTTATCGTTGCCAGGGGCCTTCTGCGTGGGCCTCTCATTCCAGATGCCCCGTGTAATGCGGCTAAATACGAATGATAACAGCTTTTGAATTGGAAGCACATGAGCTGCAAGACTAAACCACTTTGTGAGTAGACACAATGCCCCATGCTTCCTCATGGGCTGTCTGTGGAATGGCGCCGGAGTCCTTATGGGTCTGTGGAATATCCTTGCAGGCCTGTGCAGCAGTACAGCAGTGCAGTGGAAGCTCAGTGGGTAGTAATAAGAAGGTTGCTGGTTCAAGCCCCATCACTGCCAAGTTGCCACTGTTGGGCCCCTGAGCAAGACCCTTAAGGTCTGTGTTCATGGTGAATGCCACTGACCTGTGTGTGTGTGTGTGTGTGTGTGTGTGTGTGTGTGTGTGTGTGTGTGTGTGTGTGTGTGTGTGTAGAGGACAGCCCTGTAGGGACGTCTGTGTTCATGGTGAATGCCACTGACCTGTGTGTGTGTGTGTGTGTGTAGGACACCCCTGTAGGGACGTCTGTGTTCATGGTGAATGCCACTGACCTGTGTGTGTGTGTGTGTGTGTGTGTGTAGGACACCCCTGTAGGGACGTCTGTGTTCATGGTGAATGCCACTGACCTGTGTGTGTGTGTGTGTGTGTGTAGGACAATCCTGTAGGGACGTCTGTGTTCATGGTGAATACCACTGACCTGTATGTGTGTGTGTGTGTAGGACACCCCTGTAGGTACGTCTGTGTTCATGGTGAATGCCACTGACCTGTGTGTGTGTGTGTGTGTGTAGGACACCCCTGTAGGTACGTCTGTGTTCATGGTGAATGCCACTGACCTGTGTGTGTGTAGGATACCCCTGTAGGGACGTCTGTGTTCATGGTGAATGCCACTGACCTGTGTGTGTGTAGGACACCCCTGTAGGGACATCTGTGTTCATGGTGAATGCCACTGACCTGTGTGTGTGTAGGACACCCCTGTAGGGACGTCTGTGTTCATGGTGAATGCCACTGACCTGTGTGTGTGTATGTGTGTGTGTAGGACACCCCTGTAGGGACGCCTGTGTTCATGGTGAATGCCACTGACCTGTGTGTGTGTGTGTGTAGGACACCCCTGTAGGGACGTCTGTGTTCATGGTGAATGCCACTGACCTGTGTGTGTGTGTGTGTGTGTGTGTGTGTGTGTGTGTGTGTAGGACACCCCTGTAGGGACGTCTGTGTTCATGGTGAATGCCACTGACCTGTGTGTGTGTGTGTGTGTGTGTGTGTGTGTGTGTGTGTGTGTGTGTGTGTGTATAGGACACCCCTGTAGGGACGTCTGTGTTCATGGTGAATGCCACTGATCCTGATCAGGGGACAGGAGGAAGTGTACTCTTCTCCTTCCAGCCTCCCTCGGCCTTCTTCTCCATCGACGGAGCGCGAGGCATCGTCACGGTAACCAAACGTCTGGACTATGAGACAACGACGGCCTACCAGCTTACTGTCAATGCCACGGTACACACACACACACACATATTGCACATATGTTGTATATTCTGCAAATATTGTTAATTTAAAAAACTGTTAATTACTTGTTAATTGTTAAGCTCACAGTTGTGTGTGTGTGTGTGTATGTGTCCGTCCTCTTACAGGATCAAGATAAGGTTAGACCTCTGTCCAGTCTGGCTAACCTGGCCATATCTATTACTGATGTTCAGGACATGGATCCCATCTTCACCAACCTTCCATACAGTACCAACATAGAGGAGGAAGTCCCTCTGGTCAGTGTTCAGTACCCACACAGTACAGAGGCAGAAGTGTTCTTTACCCACACAGTACAGAGGCAGGTGTGTTCAGTACCCACACAGTACAGAGACAGAAGTGTTCAGTACCCACACAGTACAGAGGCAGATGTGTTCGGTACCCACACAGAAACAGAGGCAGAAGTGTTCATTACCCACACAGTACAGAGACAGAAGTGTTCATTACCCACAAAGTACAGAGACAGAAGTGTTCAGTACCCACACAGTACTGAAGAAGAGCTGTTCAATACTCACACAGTATAGAGGCAGATTTGTTTTGTGTGTTGTTTAACATGATCCACAGACAGCGCAGCTCTGACTGAGTCATGACAGACAGTCAGCTCTGATTGGCTCATTACCAAGTAGCTACCCAGGGCTTTATACGGACCCTATCTGAGGCCATTCAGCATTAACCCCCCACACTCATGAAATTGCTCTACTCAGCTAGCTACATGACTTCAGAAAGCATATGTATGTGTGCGTTTGTGTGTGTGTGTGTGTGTGTGGGTGTGTGTGTGTGTGTGTGTGTATGTGCAGGGCCATTGCTTATGGAATAACAGGGAGCAGAATTGCTCTCTGTGAAACCCAAAGTATAGGGCAGTGCACTCAGCTTAACCTTAACCATGCCTCCAGCCTCCAGAAACGCCCCGTCCCACCCTCCACATTCCCATTTACAGCCCACTCACAACACACAACACCCAGTCATATCTCCAGACACGCCCACTCACACCCCAGACACGCCCACTTACAGTCCCAGACACGCCCCCTCACACCCCAGACATGCCCACTCACAGTCCCAGACACGCCCCCTCACACCCCAGACATGCCCACTCACACCCCCTGACATGCCCACTCACAGCCCCAGATCGCCCACTCACACCCCCAGAGATGCCCACTCACACCCCCAGACACGCCCACTCGCACCCCCAGACACGCCCACTCACACCCCCAGACACGCCCACTCACACCCCCAGACACGCCCACTCACCCCCCCCAGACACGCCCAGTCACACCCCCCAGAGACACCTACTCTCAGCCACAAGCCACTTCCAGCCCTCAGGCATCCCTAATCCCCCCCCCCACACACACACACACCACACTACCACACACACCTGGCAGTCAAAAGCTTATTAGACACGCCCTGCACACATGCATGCGCACGCACACACGCACACACACACACACACACACACACACACACACACACGCATGCACACACACACACGCACACCTCTCTTTTCTATGGTAAAATGTTTGAAATTCCATTTGCATGAATATTAACAGGGTGTGAAAATAGTGAGGAATGTGGGCTGTCTGATCTGTCAACATAATCAAGGTCAGAAGGAGGAGAGAGCTGAGTGCAGAGGATGGAT
>NC_137508.1:24727500-24745000 GCF_041902795.1 Electrophorus electricus | reverse complement strand
CGAGCTGGCCCAGGTGGGCTTTGCCCTGCCGCTCTCTATACAGGTGGAGGATAAAGACGAGGTGAGACTCTCACACACACACACACACACACACACACACACACACACACACACACACACACACACTGACCTTCCCTCTCCCTCCCACACACTAATATTGTTTCTGGACAAGCAGTGGCGTTTATCCACCCTGCAGCTGTCAATGACATCCACGCTGGCGTCACTACACTGGGCGCCAGTGTGAAGTGCTGAGGATCAGTGTTCACGGCATTCGTGCTGTGAGGACCAGTGTGACGTGCCGCTCACATTATCGGTGCCGTGAGGACAACCTCCTGAAGACTTTCCGGTGATGTTAATGAGCTATTGATCATGCAGGAACCTCCTTTCCAATTACCCAGCCTTTTGTTGCGTAGCACGCGCTACACTAGGAAGAGCTGTGCTTCCAATTAATTCATTTATTTTACAAAGAGTTTAAGCACAAGTGACAAGTAATTTCATTCGGAATCATAAATACAGGGAAAGAGGGACGTGGGGGAGGGGTCACGGGAAAAGGATGTAGACGTGAGTTTTAACGAAAGGTGCACTTGCCGCAAGTAAAGAGAGATCTGACACCACCTCAGAGATCGACAGTCATAACGACACGCAGGTGACACGACAAATGAGACAACGCACGCCACCTGTGCGCGGCATGATACAAAACCAAAAACACAACACAGACCGCATAAACAAAAGGCCACCACCAGATGTAGGCAGCAGCGGTGATGTCACACGCTTTACCCTGCTGTTTGTTTACAGCTTAACATTTCAATCAATCGTTTGCCTTTTCTGAACTGGTATTAGTTAATATTAGTTAACTAATAGTTCATAATAATTACCTATTAATAAGAATTCCTTACATTATATGATTTATATACATATAAAAATGTGAACCATTACATTGTTGGTCAAAAAAGAGAGCTTGGTTTGATGGGTTTGATTGCTTTGCTTTGATTTGTTTAGGTATTAGACCTTCTCTCACCACTGGTCCTGTCATTGAACTGTGTTTGTGGAAGTGTGTGTGGAAGTGTGTGTGCTGCAGCAACGTCTGGGTACAGCTGTAGCTGTCTGCTGATGAAGTGTGGAAGTGTGTTACTCTCAGTGTGAGCTGTCTGTCAGCACACACGCTCACACACAGACACACACACACACACACAAGCACGTACACACAGGGTACTGTTTACCAACTACTTCCTTAGTCCTACACTGTGTGTCTGTCACTACTCATTAGCTGTATCCAGCCCCCGCTTTCACTCACACACACACACACACACACACACACACACACACACACACACACACACACACACACACACACATACACACACACACACACACACACACACACACATACACACACACGCACACACACATATATACTCACATATACACACATGCACACACTCACATATACACACACCAAACCACACACACACACGCACACACCAACTCACACAAATACACACACACACACACACACACACACACAAACCCACACAAATACACACACACACACACACACATAAAAATTCACATATACACACCAACCCACACACAGACATGCACACACCAACCCACACAAATACACGCACACACAGACACACACAGACACACACACACACACACACACACACACACACACACACATAAACTCACATATACACACCAACCCACACACACACACACACACATAAACTCACATATACACACCAACCCACACACACACACACACACGCACACATATATACTCACATATACACACATGCACACACTCACATATACACACACCAACCCACACACACACGCACACACCAACTCACACACACACACACACACACACACACACACATGCACTTTCACATGTACGTGCCACCTGTGTGTGCACCCGCTTCAGCTGAGTAACCCTGGGACACATTGGACTCCGATACAATTTCAGTTGCTTTGGAGCGGATGGGACAGAGCGACAAATTATAGCTAACGAGCCAAATCAATCAGGAGGGGCCGAGATAAGGCCGCGGCTAGCCGGAGCTAGTCAGCTCTGAGTGATGCCTGCTTCACCCAGCCCGGACAGGAGCTGACAGATAAACAGAGTAAGACAGGGAGAGAGAGAATGAGAGAGCACAACTGAAAGAGAGTGAGAGACAGGGAGGAGACAGAGAGCAGCTGACGGGAGGAAAAACCAGGAGAAAATCAGAGAGGTAAAGGAGTGTGAAAGTGGGGAACACATAGAAGATGATGGATGCGGAGGGAACAGGAAAGAAAAATGGATTTGGGAGAGAGAAAGCGTAAGAGAGCAAGCAGGAAGGGGAGAGAGAGAGAGAGAGAGAGAGAGAGAGAGAGAGAGAGAGAGAGAGAGACTGCTACGGAGCTGTCCAGAAGTTATTACATTCAGAGTTATGTGTCCACCCACAGTGGCATTGGCGAGTAAGTGTGGTAAGTGGTGTGTGTGTAATGAGACACGCCGGATTCCAGAGATTTGAAGGTGGTAGAACTAAGGGCTGTGACTTCATCTCCACTGATGTGGCCTCAGGATGACTGGGGCTTTTGCTGCCTGCCCAGTGAAGTAAACACTCTGTGCATTTGAAGATGAAAGTAAATGCTGTGTGTCTGAGGATGACAGTAAACACTCTGCGTGTGTAAGAGTGACAGTAAACACTGTGTCTGAGACTGACAGTAAACTCCGTGTGTGTCTGAGGCTGACGGTAAACACTGTGTGTCTGAGGCTGACATTGAACACTGTGTGAGTCTGAGGCTGACTGTAAACACTGTGAGTCTGAGGCTGACTGTAAACACTGTGTGTCTGAGACTGACAATAAACACTGTGTGAGTCTGAGGCTGACTGTAAACACTGTGAGTCTGAGGCTGACTGTAAACACTGTGTGAATCTGAGGCTAACAGTAAACACTGTGTGTCTGAGGCTGACAATAAACACTGTGAGTCTGAGGCTGACAATAAACACTGTGTGAGTCTGAGGCTGACTGTAAACAATGTGAGTCTGAGGCTGACTGTAAACACTGTGTGAATCTGAGGCTAACAGTAAACACTGTGTGTCTGAGGCTGACAATAAACACTTTGTGAGTCTGAGGCTGATTGTAAACGCTGTGTGAATCTGGGGCTAACAGTAAACATCGTTTGTCTGAGACTGACAGGCTTTGAGGCTTGTGTGTCCTGTAGGCAGCATCTAGATGTGTAACTGTGGGTTCTTGTCCACTGTTGGAAACCAAAGACCTTAGCAGTGTCCTTTATATTTTATATTCATGTTCATAAAACATTTTAAGTTATACTTAATATTTTCATCAAACATGAGTTGTAGTCAAAGTGTATTCTACCTGATCATCTGGAACATGTTATTGTGCAGAATCCATTTCTGTTTCTCCACAAACCGATGCAGCGTCTATCCAGCCGTCCAGACTGAAGCTCACTGTGAACTATGCTGGTGTTGATGTCTTCATTCTCCTACATGTGGACTGAACCATCTTACAGCAGTATCTGCCATGTCTCCTCAAGGTTTTGAAAGTTTTACCAAAACCTAAATTGTATCAAAGTACCATTATTCATATCTGCACGGTAACTCCTTGGATGCTAAATCAACGTCAGGGAAAGAGAGAGGTCAGATCTTTATTCTTGCTTTGCCTTCTTCACAGCTGACTGAGTGGTGCATTTCTAGAGGTTTTAATACGGCTTTGTTTCCAGAAGCCGACATAAAACACTGTCACACACACACACACAAAACACACATAAAACACTGTCCCACACACACACAAAACACACATAAAACACTGTCACACACACACACACACACACACAAAACACTGTTCCACACACACATTTCATTCTCTCTCTCTCTCTCTCTCTCTCTCTCTCTCTCTCTGTCTCACTCTCTTTCATTCACACACATACACAAGCACACAGCACTCTCTGTCACACACACATTCTCACACTTACACACTTCGTCTAATTATACGTATCCAGCTGTGGATTTTTTGCAATTTACTTTGCATCCTTACAGAAGTTTATATGGGAGCATACATACCCACACACACACCCAAACACCCACACCCACACACACCCACACACACACACACCCAAACACCCACACACACACACACACACACACACACACACACACACACGTACGCATCCATATGCACGCAGCGTTCCGTGTTTGTGAGCCCAACTCTCTGTGCCTCGTCCGCATGCCTGGTGGCTGAAGGCTGTTTGGCAGGCTGCTTTTATCCTGCATCTCAAGACGGAGGCAAATGGCCGAGCAATTACCCTCCTGCCCAGAGGGCCTGACGGTGCTGCGTGTTGGACAGCCCTTAAAACGCCCTCCCATCAGCTCCAAAAAAAATGCCAAGAAAAACGCAGGAGGCTCTTTTAACTGGTGGCCCAATACCGCCATCCATCCAGAACACCGTCCCACATCCACTTCGGCAGAGCTCTGATTTGTGTCTCTGCGCTGCTGCGCTGAGTCAAAGAGAGCCAGCGTGCGTTTCGGCACCGTTGCTCCGATGCGCATGTGGACGTTTCTGGAGTGCGGGGAAAGTGTCCTGGAGGGACCCCGTCATGCCACTCATGGCAGAGAGAGAGAGAGAGAGAGAGAGAGAGAGAGAGAGAGAGAGAGAGAGAGAGAGAGAGAGAGAGAGAGAGAGAGAGAGAGAGAGAGAGAGAGAGAGGACATGTGGCAGGATCACGGCGCCAGCCCGAGACGAGAGTCCTGTGGCGCAATTGCCGCCATCCCACCAGGCCCGGCAACGCCCTCATCGCTGGCGCACCAGAAATGACAGAAGGGCCGTCCGGCGTGTTTAGGACAGGGCACTCATCACAATCCACGCACTCCACACACACACTCCTCACACATACTCCACACACTCCTCACTCACCTGCCACGCACACACACATGCTCCACACACATGCTCCTCACACACACTCCTCACCCACATGCCACATACACACACACACACACACACACACTCCTCTCACAGGGGGGCATCTCATTCCACACCCATGCCTGCGATTATGCTCACGCCCTGGGGGATGCGTGATGAAGTGATTTTCATAAAGGAGAGATAAAACGAGGATGAATATGGCGGATTATCCTCGAGTGCTGGTCATGACGGAGCTTACTCTCCAGCCCCTGTTTTTTATATTTTAGATGTTTTTTTCCTTTCATCTTCTTGGTGTTGTGCTCCATAATGGAGCACCTCAGGTTAAATGATTATTGAACTCCAAAACAATTTTCTCTCTTCGGATCAATCGCTTGCACCGTGGTCACAAGCAGCTCCGCCTGCAAATGAGATTAAGTGTATGTGTGTGTGTGTGTATGTGTGTGTGAGTATGTGTGTGAGTGTGTGTGTGTGTGTGTGTGTGTGTGTGTGTGGTCAGTGTGTGAATGTGATGCATATGAGAATGTGTGTGTATACATGTATATGTGTGTGTCAGTTTGTGTGTGTCAGCGTGTGAGTGTGGTGATGTATGCGTATGTATGTGTGTGGGTGTGCATGTGTCTGTGTGTGAGTGTGGTGATGCATGCACATGTTTGGTAGGTGTGTGTCAGTAGTAGAAGCAGATGTAGGTATGTGTGTGCATGTGTGTTTGTGTACGTGTGTCTGTGTGCATATAGAGGTATGAAGAGTTTGGAGGTGGGTTTGTCTCTGGGGACTTCTGATAGCAAACTTCTGACCTGGTTCCATATACACACACACACACACACACGCGAGAGAGAGAGAGAGAGCGAGAGAGAGAGAGAGAGAGAGAGAGAGAGAGAGAGAGAGAGATGTTAGGGAGAGATAAGTTTGGAGTTAACAGAGACAGAGAGTAGGCAGAATGCTTGATAGTCATTCACAAGTCCACAAACCAGATAACAGAGCTCTGCTGTGTGTGTGTGTGTGTGTGTGTCTGTGTTTGTGTGTGTGAGAGAGTGTTTGTGTGTCTGTGTGTGTCTGTGTGTGTGTGTGTGTGTTTATGTGTGTCTGTGTGTGTGTGTGTCTTAAGTTTTACTCCACACTGGACTGCCTCACTACTTCTCTTTCGGTTTCACTGTCTCTCTCTATCTCTCCTTCTCTCTCTGACTTTTCTCTTCATCTGTCTCTCTCTCGTTCTGTCTCTCTCCCTCCCATCTCCTCGTTGCGTCATCCAAGGGGGGAATGTGGTTTGAGTATCTGCAGCACAATTCCCTGCTTCATCTCGCGGTGCCTCTGCAGATGACTCATCACTAGTGACTCTTCCTGCCTCGTGCCCTGCCCCCTCTGGAAGACCCACAGACTCCGCCCCTCCCCACCTGTCTCTCCATTCCGGGGTGAACTAAAGGGAGGGGACGAGGAATGACACCAACGAAGGATTAGTCTTTTTAACGACCCACTGTGTGTGTGTGTGTGTGTGTATGTGTGTGTGTGTGTGTGTGTGAGATGTGTCTGGTGTCATGTGATGAGTCTGGTGTCATGTGATGAGTCTGGCGTCATGTGATGAGTCTGGTGTCATGTGATATATAAAGGAGAATTGCCATATGAAGGATTAGTCTTTTTAAAGACCCACTGTGTGTGTGTGTATGTGTGTGTGTGTGTGTGTGTGTGTGTAATGAGTCCGGTGTCATGTGATGTGAGGAGAATCGCCGTATGAAGGCTAGATCAGGCACCCCCCCATAAGTGGGGGATTTGTGATGGGCGCTCAGTTTCCTGCAGCCCTGCAGATCAAGCCTGTCTTCACCACACACACAGCCGCTCGGGTAGCGCTGCTGTTATAGCCCAACGCCAGAGGTGAGGGCTGACCAGCTAAAGCCTGCTCTGCTGTTACTGGGAACACTGGTCTGCAGGGCTTTATCACAGCAAAATGCAGCTCCATGTAAAACATAACCATTATCCTCTTCCTCTCTCTCTCTGTGCAGGGACTGAACAGTATGTTTGAGGTGGTTCTGGTGGGAAATAACTCGGACCATTTCACCATCTCTCCCACGTCAGTTCAGGGTCGTGCTGACATCCGGGTGCGTGTAGCTGTGCCCCTGGACTTTGAGACCATCAGAAGCTACAGTTTCTCTGTGAGTAGATCACAGACACTACAGACACTGCAGACACTACACACTGCACACACAAGAGACACTACACGCTACAGACAGTAGAGACAGTACAGACACTACAGACACTGCAGACACTACAGACACTGCAGACTGCACACACAAGACACTACACGCTACAGACAGTAGAGACAGTACAGACACTGCAGTCACTACACACTGCACACACGAGACACTACACGCTACAGACAGTAGAGACAGTACAGACACTGCAGTCACTACACACTGCACACACAAGAGACACTACACGCTACAGACAGTAGACAGTACAGACACTGCAGACACTACAGACACTGCAGACACTAAACACTGCACACACAAGAGACACTACACGCTACAGACAGTAGAGACAGTACAGACACTACAGACACTGCAGACATTACAGACACTGCAGACACTACACACTGCACACACAAGAGACACTACACGCTACAGACAGTAGAGACAGTACAGACACTACAGACACTGCAGACACTACACACTGCACACACAAGAGACACTACACGCTACAGACAGTAGAGACAGTACAGACACTACAGACACTGCAGACACTACACACTGCACACACAAGAGACACTACACGCTACAGACAGTAGAGACAGTACAGACACTGCAGTCACTACACACTGCACACACAAGAGACACTACACGCTACAGACAGTAGAGACAGTACAGACACTACAGACACTGCAGACACTACAGACACTGCAGACACTAAACACTGCACACACAAGAGACACTACACGCTACAGACAGTAGAGACAGTACAGACACTACAGACACTGCAGACATTACAGACACTGCAGACACTACACACTGCACACACAAGAGACACTACACGCTACAGACAGTAGAGACAGTACAGACACTACAGACACTGCAGACACTACACACTGCACACACAAGAGACACTACACGCTACAGACAGTAGAGACAGCACAGACACTACAGACACTGCAGTCACTACACACTGCACACACAAGAGACACTACACGCTACAGACAGTAGAGACAGTACAGACACTGCAGTCACTACACACTGCACACACAAGAGACACTACACGCTACAGACAGTAGAGACAGTACAGACACTGCAGACACTACAGACACTGCAGACACTACACACTGCACACACAAGAGACACTACATGCTACAGACAGTAGAGACAGTACAGACACTACAGACACTGCAGACACTACAGACACTGCAGACACTACACACTGCACACACAAGAGACACTACACGCTACAGACAGTAGAGACAGTACAGACACTACAGACACTGCAGACACTAGAGGCACCACAGACAATAGAGATACTACAGACACTACAGTCACCACAAACATTATAGATACCACAGACACTGTAGGCATTGTGGGTACTACAGTTCTGCGTATGCCGGCGTGGCGTTCTACATCCTGTGTGTGCCAGCGTGGCGTTCTGTGCCCTGCGTGTGCTGCCGCGGCGTTTTACGCCTTGCACGTGCCAGCATGTGCCATTCTACACCCTGTGTGTGCCAGCATGGTGTTCTGCACCCTGCTGATTATTAAGCCTGTTAGGCAGCAGCACAGCTGCTAGCTACATCGGGTGTTCCTGTGTGAGCGACTGTACCTGATGCGCTGTAGCGCTGTAGCGCTCACCTCCACACCCACGGGCCCCACATCCACATCCACATCCACATCTGAATAACGCGTCATCCCAGGGCCAAAGCCGTTATGCGATGGGATTGGTCTGTTCCTAACCCTCTGACTGCTGGGAGCTTTCAGCATCTCTTCAGCTCTGCGGTGACTCTCCCGTGTACCAGACTGCCTCTCTGCCCCTCACCTGATTGGATTTAAACAGGCAACTGAAATTCAGCAAATACTGCAATGAAATTTTACTGACTACATTTGAATAATTTATAGGTCTTGAAAGCATGTGAAAATATAAATGCTGATTTAATAACGCTGCCCGTAATGCAACACGCATCAGCTAAGCGTCATAAATCTGCAGCCTTTTGAAAGAGCGCCTTTATTTATTCGTACTGAATGCAGTATGTACAGTATGTAACCAAAACAAATGGGAACCAGTGTTACCCAACGTGCTTGGAAGGAATTTATGCGACATAATTCATTTCAGTGTATACTAATTTCAAAGTAATATTTCCAGACGTGTTCAGTCATATTCTTCTCCGTTTTTTTTCCCTAAAGTCACTGGTCACATAACAAATGAAATCATTCGTTATAATGACAGCACAGCATTGCATGCACACTATCGTAATGAAATCAGCTCTATAGACAAATGAATTATTGATAGTAAGTAGCCAGCCAGACTCTAGTTGCGTGCTGAACTGATTTTTCCGCCCCGCTGTTCTGGCTCGCAGCTGTACGCCAACGAGTCTCAGTCGGAGCATGTCGGCTTCGCACGAGTCTTCATTGACCTCATCAATGAGAACGACAACCGGCCCATGTTCAGCAGCACCCTCTACAACATCAGCCTGCTGGAGAGCACGCCAGCCGGCACCACCCTGCTGCAGATAAAGGTACACGCACACACACACACACACACACACACACACACACACACACACACACAGATACGTACATACACACACACACACACACACACACACAGATACGTACATACACACACACACACAGATACGTACATACACACACACACACACACACACACACACACACACACACACACACACACACACACAGATGCATACACATATACACACATTTAAATTTTACATTTACATTTACAGCATTTGGCAGACACTCTTATCCAGAGTGACTTACAAAAGTGCTTTGTCATTTACTCCTATAATACATCCTAGCCAGTACAATAGGTCAAAGATACAGATGAACTAGAATACTGTAGAAACACAGGGATCAATGCAGGGATTGATGCCTAGAATTGCAAAATACATAAGCTCTATCTCAGACAGTAATCAGTGCAATAAACAACACTCCCACAATAAGGGCTAGACTGGGAGCTGCTGGCATGCTCGGTTTTCCTGGGCTTGAGCTTCAAGTGATGGGTTGTCATCCCTGACGCAATGTCAGTCAAGCATGCTGGGATACGTCTGGAAACCTACGTTTCGGAGGGTGGGAAAGAAAGAAATAATTGGATGTCGTCAGCACAGCAGTGGTAGAAGTCATGAGAAGATATTACATCACCAAGAGAACGAGTATACAAAGAGAGGAGAAGAGGGCGTAACACTGACCCCTGGGGGACACCGGTGGAGAGTCTACAGGGATTGGATGTGGATCCTCTCCATGTCACCTGATAGGACCGTCCATCCAGGTAGGACTGAAACCATCTCCAAGCAGAGCCAATCACAGCAAGCCTGGAAAGAACAGAGAGGAGAATGTGGTGATGTACTGCGTCAAAGGCTGTGGAAGGTCCAGAAAGATCAAGACAGCATGAAGTTTCTCCGTCACTGCTATGAGGGCTGTTTTGGGGGAATGTGCAGTTTGTAGCCAGACTGATTAGGCTCGAGGAGCTGGTTCTGGGTGAAGAAAAGAGACAATTGATTGTAAACTGCTCGTGCAGTACATACAGATGCATACACACATATACACACACAGGCATGCACACAACAACACACACATGCACGCACGCACACACAAATACAAACACACACGTACACACAAGCACATACACACATGCACGCTGGGGAGAACACTGGTATGCCACTGCTGCAGATAATGGTATACACACACACACACACACACACACACACACACACACACACACACACACATATGCATACACATATACACAGACACTGGCACAATACTGCTGTACATAAACATACACACACATACAAAAGCACACATACACTTCAAGATTAAGCAATGACTGTCTCCAGACATCCCCCTTGTCTACATTGCACTGGTCCACTGCAGTTTGTGTTGTTAGTGTGTATGGATAGTGGCTGCCAAATTAAAGGTCACTTTTAAATAACGGGTGAATGAGGCATAAATATTGTAAAATGGCAGCGTGTAGTGGAGTGCTCATAACTGCAGCTCATCACATCCTTTCATTAACGCTCCCGTCCTCGCTCAGAGTGTGTGTGACGCTCCCGTCCTCGCTACAGGTGGGGGGTGTGTAGGTGGGGGGGGGGTGTAGGTGAGGAGGTGTGTAGGTGGGGTGTGTAGGTGAGGGGGCTGTTTAGGTGGGGGGTGTGTAAGTCAGGGTGTGTAGGTGAGCGGGTGTGTAGGTAAGGGGGGTCTGTAGGTGGGGGTGTGTAGGTGAGGGGGCTGTTTAGGTGGGGGGTGTGTAAGTCAGGGTGTGTAGGTGAGCGGGTGTGTAGGTAAGGGGGGTCTGTAGGTGGGGGTGTGTAGGTGGGGGGGGGTGTAGGTGAGGAGGTGTGTAGGTGGGGTGTGTAGGTGAGGGGGGTTTGTAGGTGAGGGGGCTGTTTAGGTGGGGGGTGTGTAAGTCAGGGTGTGTAGGTGAGCGGGTGTGTAGGTAAGGGGGGTCTGTAGGTGGGGGTGTGTAGGTGAGGGGGCTGTTTAGGTGGGGGGTGTGTAAGTCAGGGTGTGTAGGTGAGCGGGTGTGTAGGTAAGGGGGGTCTGTAGGTGGGGGTGTGTAGGTGGGGGGGGGTGTAGGTGAGGAGGTGTGTAGGTGGGGTGTGTAGGTGAGGGGGGTTTGTAGGTGAGGGGGCTGTTTAGGTGGGGGGTGTGTAAGTCAGGGTGTGTAGGTGAGCGGGTGTGTAGGTAAGGGGGGTCTGTAGGTGGGGGTGTGTAGGTGAGGGGGCTGTTTAGGTGGGGGGTGTGTAAGTCAGGGTGTGTAGGTGAGCGGGTGTGTAGGTAAGGGGGGTCTGTAGGTGGGGGTGTGTAGGTGGGGGGGGGTGTAGGTGAGGAGGTGTGTAGGTGGGGTGTGTAGGTGAGGGGGGTTTGTAGGTGAGGGGGCTGTTTAGGTGGGGGGTGTGTAAGTCAGGGTGTGTAGGTGAGCGGGTGTGTAGGTAAGGGGGGTCTGTAGGTGGGGGTGTGTAGGTGAGGGGGCTGTTTAGGTGGGGGGTGTGTAAGTCAGGGTGTGTAGGTGAGCGGGTGTGTAGGTAAGGGGGGTCTGTAGGTGGGGGTGTGTAGGTGGGGGGGGGTGTAGGTGAGGAGGTGTGTAGGTGAGGGGTGTGTGTAGGTGAGGGGGCTGTTTAGGTGGGGGGTGTGTAAGTCAGGGTGTGTAGGTGAGCGGGTGTGTAGGTAAGGGGGGTGTGTAGGTGGGGGTGTGTAGGTGAGGGGGCTGTTTAGGTGGGGGGTGTGTAAGTCAGGGTGTGTAGGTGAGCGGGTGTGTAGGTAAGGGGGGTGTGTAGGTGGGGGTGTGTAGGTGAGGGGGCTGTTTAGGTGGGGGGTGTGTAAGTCAGGGTGTGTAGGTGAGCGGGTGTGTAGGTAAGGGGGGTCTGTAGGTGGGGGTGTGTAGGTGAGGGGGCTGTTTAGGTGGGGGGTGTGTAAGTCAGGGTGTGTAGGTGAGGGGGGTCTGTAGGTGGGGGTGTGTAGGTGGGGGTGTGCAGAGCGATACAGGTGAGCCCCAAACACAGCAAGCTGCCATCCTCTGTGTCTTCTAACAGCTCCCTATCATAGCCAGCATGGACCTTTTCACCAGTGTGTGCAGTGTAGCTCTTCTGTGGTCAGAGCAGACAGACTGGCCTTCACTGCCCACACGCGTCAGTGAGCCTGTCGCCGGTTCATTGCTTGTCCTTCCTTGGACCCTTTTGCTAGGCATGAAGCACTGCGTTTTGGAGACACTCTGACCTGTCGTGCAGCCATCACAATCTGTTCCTTGTCGAAGTCACAGTTGCCCATTTTTCCTGCTTCCACCTGCTGTCTAATGTATCTCACCGCTGGACGGGTGGAGCTGTAAGCTCATCACCAGTGTTATCTCACCCCTGGACGGGTGGAGCTGTAAGCTCATCACCAGTGTTATCTCACCGCTGGACGGGTGGAGCTGTAAGCTCATCACCAGTGTTATCTCACCCCTGGACGGGTGGAGCTGTAAGCTCATCACCAGTGTTATCTCACCGCTGGACGGGTGGAGCTGTAAGCTCATCACCAGTGTTATCTCACCCCTGGATGGGTGGAGCTGTAAGCTCATCACCAGTGTTATCTCACCCCTGGACGGGTGGAGCTGTAAGGTGATCACCAGTGTTATCTCACCCCTGGACGGGTGGAGCTGTAAGCTCATCACCAGTGTTATTTCACCCCTGGACGGGTGGAGCTGTAAGGTCATCACCAATGTTATCTGGATCTGGCCCTTGTTCTGACTCCTCAGGGTTCAGGAAACAGACGCTGGTTCTGACTCCTCAGTGTACAGGAGACAGATGCTGAATCTGGTCCTTGTTCTGACTCCTCAGTGTTCAGGAGACAGATGCTGGATCTGGTCCTTGTTCTGACTCCTCAGTGTACAGCAGAGAGATGCTGGTTCTGACTCCTCAATGTTCAGGAGACAGATGCTGGATCTGGTCCTTGTTCTGACTCCTCAGTGTTCAGCAGAGAGATGCTGGTTCTGACTCCTCAATGTTCAGGAGACAGATGCTGGATCTGGTTCTGATCCTCTGCTCAACCAGTGTCCTGTGCTGCTGTAACGTCTGGATTAAATACATCTTCAGGCTGCTGTTGGCTCCTGCTCAATACATCATCAGAGCCTTCCTATACACCCTAAATCTAAAAGTAGTTTTCACTGCCAGGAACAATAGACAATGAATCATCTCTTAGGGTGATTACAGAGTTATTAATGTTGCCTGCTCTCAGGATATGAGCATTGTGGTTATTTAGTGGCCAGTGTGTGCTAGAGCAGTTATATATGTGTGGTACTGAGCAAAACTCTGAGGTCACCCAGGAGAGTCTAAGCTATTTCTCTGGACAGTAGGTGTTCGCTTGCGCATGTGAACAGGATCAGAAATGGACATGCACACACAAAGGCCAAAACACACCACACTAAGGCCAAAATGTGATACACACAACTATATAAAAGCCAAAATGTGATACACACCACTGCACAAAATCCAGAATGTGATACACACTCCACCACACAAAGGCCAAAGTGCGATTCTCACCAGTATCCAAAGGCCCCAGTGCAGATGGCCCAGCGTGTGTGAGGCGAGTGGGGAGCTCCGTAGGGGAGGGTGGAAGAGGAAGAGACTGGAACTTCACTCTCTGGTGGCAGTGAGAGCACTACAACTCACGAGATTATCGCTGCTCGAAGAAAACAGAAACGCACATAAAAATGAAGGCATTAAAAAGTGACTCTGTGCGCACGCGTGTGTGTGTTTTCCAGCTAGTTATTGATATCCTGTGAGATGGCAGGGGGAAGCCTGGTTTGGCTCCCAAATGTCTCTTCAGTGTTTGATTAAAAAAACGAGTGTCAGCATGATGCATGCTTCGAACAAACTGAAACGTAATTGAGAAGGATAGATAAGCAGGGCGGAGGCCCAGCCTGAGTGGAACAGTCACTGGACAGAGAAGAGAGAAAAATGCAGCTAACAGCAGCAAAAGAAGACTGGAAAAAGCCAGGACACCACTTTAACCAGGACACCACTTTAACCAGGACACCAATTTAACCAGGACACCACTTTAACCAGGACACCATTTTAACCAAGGGACCACTTTAACCAGGACACCATTTTAAACAAGGGACCACTTTAACCAGGGGACCACTTTAACCAGGACACCACTTTAACCAGGGGACCACTTTAACCAGGACACCAATTTAACCAGGGGACCACTTTAACCAGGACAGCATTTTAACCAAGGGATCACTTTAACCAGGGGACCACTTTAACCAGGACACCAATTTAACCAGGGGACCACTTTAACCAAGAGACCACTTTAGCCAGGACACCACTGTAACCTGGGGACCACTTTAACCATGACACCAATTTAACCTGGGGACCACTTTAACCAGGACACCACTTTCACCATGACACCAATTTAACCTGGGGACCACTTTAACCAGGACACCACTTTAACCTGGGGACCACTTTAACCAGGACACCACTTTAACCAGGACACCATTTTAACCAAGGGACCACTTTAACCAAGAGACCACTTTCACTAGGGGGCCACTTTCACCAGGGGACCACTTTCACCATCGGATCATACTTTCACCAAGGGGCCACTTTTACCAAGGGGCCATTTTTACCAGGGGACCATTTTCACCAAGGGGCCATGGTCACCAGGGGACCACTTTCACCAGGGGACCACTTTCACCAGGGGACTACCTTTACCAGGACAAGACTTTTCATTCTGGAGGTTAGAAACATTTGCTGCCATGCTAAACAGCTTCAAGCTCTCTGTCTGACCTCTGGAGGTGTTTTGTGTTCAATCTAACAAACAGTGTGCCTGTTAGATGGAAAAAAAGCACCTCAACAGAATTGGTTGTGTGGGATGGGGTACTATATCTGTAGGAGCCCATTCTGTGGTGCAACGTGTTTGAGAGAACGCCTTACTCTTAGCGCTGTCTCTTCCTGACCCCCAGCTGTACTTCCTGTCAGTGTGTGCCATTATTCAGATGCTTGTCTGTGTGTATGTTGGGTGTGTAATGAGTTGTAGCTTGTGTTGTACGAGCAGTCCTGCCACATGTGGAGAGATTTTAAATCTGAGCCCTCGAGATATCGACAGAGAGAAGTGTGAAATAGCAGATTTGTGTCTGGCCTTACATACACACACACATAAACACACAAACACACACACACACACACACACACACACATACACGTGTATGCCCATTCTCTCTCTCTCTCTCTCTCTCTCTCTCTCTCTCTCTCTCTCTCTCAATCTGCAATCTGATCTCTTTTGCTTTATCTCTCCTCTCTGGAGAAGCAGTTAATATTAAACACGGTCTGTTAAAAAGTTTCATGTGTGAGTCCCTTGCTCCACTGTGATCATTAGGACTCTGAGTTACTGCCACGTATGACTGTGTAAGCGTTCTGACAATCTAATGGACAACGAAGGGAAATCGGAGAATTTGGTCGGACTCGCCGCAGAAAGTGGAGCCAGACTGCACATAATGGTTGTTGATGAAGTGGGTATAAGGGCTCTGTGAAACCTCATCGCACTGAAAGGACATCAAGTGCAGTATCCAGGCACGTTAATAATGAAGGAGCTTGCGGTATTCAGGCCCCTCCGGATAACGTCCAGTTACATCCAAGCTGTGCAACGCGTGTGTATGAGTGAGTCTGCATGGCCGTGTGCCACACATCTCACGGCTTTTAGAGTAAACATTAACAAGCTCTTTATTAATGTTTGTTTGTAGAGGAGCAGAGGGTATAGGCGTCATTTTTCAGGAATGTGCACACTGCTGGTCCCTGCACAGAGAGATTTACACACACGCCTTCCTCAGGTGTGTGTGTAGCTGGACTGTGATGTGTGTGATATGGGCCTATGGGTCACACCCACCCTCCTCTGGGCCACACCGGATGGAAAACTAATAGCACATACTAAATAAGGGGCTTGTTTTGTTTTTTTTTTGCGATGACTATATGAGTGTTGACTTAAGAAATAACTAACATGATCCTTCGTCCGAGTGTTCGTCTGCACTGATAATCTAGTATGAGTGTCTGTGATCTTGAGAAAATGATCTACCTTCCTTTCCTTCTGTGCCCATACCTTATCAAATCTAAACCCAGACAGGCCTTAGCCAGACTTAATGATGTTGAATTACTGTTGTTCCCTATTAATCTGTTGTTCTAATCTGTTTCCCATTTAGCATGTGGACTATTCATCATTTTAACATCTCATAAAACCTCTTTTTTATTGTATTAATCACCTAAAGTGAATTTTATGTCTGGGCTGTTAGTTGAGACCATATTCTACCAGGAGAAAAGATAAAAACCAGCCGTGGTTTTTATGACTGACTGGTTTTTGTGGCGTGTGGCCATTAAATGAGGTATTAAAGTGCATAAGGCTGATTCTGCTGAGAGAGGAGGACCCAGTGCTCTTAATACAAGGGCTTGTTAACGGCTTTATACAGAGGAAACGCCACCCGCACTGCACAGCTATAGCGTCTTACCAGAGCCGTTAACACACACTTAGACAATATGCACTGATGTCAGACGTGAGTTTTCAGCACAACACGTGTGGACAGCTCCTACATTCTATAATAATGTAATAATAATTTCTGTAGAACCTGTATGGATTAGACCAGTAATAGAAGACATCGGAGTGTTTTTCACGAGCTTTACATGCATCTATCTAAATGTTTTTGCTTTCGATGAGAATAATATGTGGTGCTTTATGAGTCTTGTTTGTGATTCATCTTGATTTTATGAATGTGTGCAGCAGTGGCTGTTTTAAATATTTACAAATTTCTGAAGTCAAAGTGTTCCAAGTGTTTTATTCTGACTAATATCACTAGAGTACTCTTTCAGTATGGCTGGGCCACATGGTCACATGGTTATTGTGAAGATGCTC
>NC_137508.1:24700000-24725000 GCF_041902795.1 Electrophorus electricus | reverse complement strand
TCCTTCCCAGAAGGTGGCGTTCCTTAAAGCTATATTACTGTATGAAGTGTCCCTGTAACGAGCCGGTAGTGTCATCTGTCGGACTCTAGAGGGCAGTGCCTCGCCCTGTGTAGCCACAGCAGGTTATGGACTTGGAGGCAGTTGGTGAGAACTCAGATGATTGTGAGTTTCCGCAGCTGCAACCAATGAGTGTGTTGACATGCACTCGATAATCCGATAACAGCAAGAATGCAAATTCAGTCAGTAATCCGATTAACGGGTTTATATGCACTTCAGTAATCAGATAATGTGTGATGATGTGAGTCTGGCAGTAATGGTTCTCTCCTCATGCTGTCCAGCCTCCGTGAAGAAGCAGGTTTGGATGTTATGTTTTCCTTGTCACCATCAGTGGATCCTTCCACGAGATGTCTGTAGCCCCCATTACATTTACGTTTACATTTACGGCATTTAGCAGACGCTCTTATCCAGTGCGATTTACAAAAGTGCTTTGTCATTTACTCATAGAATATATCCAAGTACAGTACAGCAGGTTAGAATTAAACATACCAATGAACTAGAATACTGTAGAATACAGGGGTGAATGCTGATGCCTAGAAGTGCAAAATACATAAGCTCTATCTTAAACAATGATAAGTGCTCTAAACAATAAGTGCTAGAGTTTGTTAAAAAGCATAAATAATGCCCTACAATAAGTACTAAATTAGTCAGTCAATAAGGGAGCAGTGTCAGTTGTCCTTTAAATATTCTGCAAATAGATGGGTCTTCAGTCTGCGTTTGAAGACTGCAAGGGACTCTGCTGTCCGGACAGCAAGTGGGAGTTCATTCCACCATCTTGGAGCCAGGACAGAAAATAGTCTCGTTGCTTGTCGTCCATGAGACCTGAAGTGAGGTATTTCAAGACAAGCCGTACTTGAGGTTTGAAGTACTCAAGGTACAGATCGGGCTTTGACCATTGACCTCATGTATGAAGGGGCTGGTCCATTTTTGGATTTGTAGGCAAGCATCAAGGTTTTAAATCTGATGAGTGCAGCTACAGGGAGCCAAGGAAGGGAAGCAGTGGAGTAACTTGTGTGAACAGAAGATTGAAGACCAGTCGTGGTGCTGCATTCTGGACAAGTTGTAGAGGTTTGATGGCTCTTATAGGAAGACCAGCAAGTAGCGAGTTGCAGTAGTCTAGCTTTGAGATCACAAGAGACTGCACAAGCACCTGGGTAGCTTCCTGTGAAAGAAAGGGTCGAATCCTTCGTATGTTACAAAGGAGGAATCTGCAAGACCGGGTTAGATTAGAAACACGAGTTGAGAACGACAACTGATTGTTCAAATTTATGCCCAGGCTATGGGCAGCTTCGGATGCTGATACCATGGAGTTCTCAAAGGAAACAGTGAGGTCATGGTAAGGGTTGGGAGTACCTGGGATGAACAGAAGCTCAGTTTTACTGGGGTTGAGCTTCAAGTGGTGGGCTGTCATCCATGATGCGATGTCAGTCAAGCATGCCGAGATACGTCTGGAGACCTGCGTGTCAGAGAGTGGAAAAGAAAGAAATAATTAAGTGTCATCAGCATAGCAGTGGTAGAAGAAACCATGAGAAGATATTACATCACCAAGAGAACGAGTATACAAAGAGAAGAGAACGGGGCCCAATACTGAGCCTTGTGGAACACCAGTGGAGAGTCTACACAGTTTGGATGTGGATCTTCTCCATGTCACCTGATAGGACCATCCATCCAGATAGGACTGAAACCATCTCCAAGCAGAGCCAATCACAGCAAGCCTGGAAAGAACAGAGAGAAGAATGTTGTGGATCACTGTGTCAAAGGCTGCTGAAAGGTCTAGAAGAATCAAAACAGATGACTGTTTGGCAGCTTTAGTGGCATAAAGTTTCTCAGTCACCGCTATGAGGGCCATTTCTGTAGAATGTGCCGGTTTGTAGCCAGATTGATTGGGATCATGCAGCTGGTTCAAATGATTCTAAACTGCTCGTTTAAGGGCTTTTGAGAGGAAAGAGAGAAGTGATACCAGTTTGTAGTTGGTAACGCTGGAGCTGTCAAGTGTGACCTTCTTGAGGATTGGTACCACCCTGGCGGTTTTGAATGCAGTAGGCACATATCCAGAAGATAAGGAATTGTTGATGATGACAGAGATGAAAGGAAGCAGATCTCTTGCGATTGTCTGGAACAGAGCAGAAGGAATCGGATCCAGCGGACATGTAGTTGGATTGCTGGACGTCAGGAGTTGAAGAATTTCATCTGTGGAGAGAGGAGAAAAATAAGTCAGAGAGTTGGATGTTGGGGAATGCACGTTGGTTGGAGGAGTGGGAACAGAGGAAAAGGACTGGAGGATTGCTGCAACCTTCTCCTCAAAGAAGGTGATAAAATCCTCTGGAGTAAGAGATGAGGAAAGAGGGGGAGAAGGAGGATTAAGGAGAGAAGAAAAAATAGTGAAGAGCTTGTGTGGATCAGATGATGATGATTCGAATTTCTTTCTTTAGTAGGATGACTTTGCAGATGTTACTTCCACTGAGAATTTGGAAAGGAGAGACTTGTATGAGCTAAGATCTGAATCTATGCGAGATTTCCTCCACCTCCTCTCTACAGTCCTTAGTTCTCTCCTGTGGCAGCGAAGTGTTTCTGTTAGCCAGGGGGCAGGTGGGGAGGACTTAGCGGGTTTAGAGGAGAGAGGGCACAGAAGAGTCATTGATGAGGAGAGTGTAGAATTGAAAGTATTTGTAACTGTATCCAAAGAGACAGAGGATAGAGAGTCAGGGTGAGGAAGGGTGGACAAATAGTAAAAGTAAGGGAAGAGGGAGTTATGGAGTGCAGATTGCAACAGAGGAAGGAGGAACACGTTAGAGAGGACTGGATGGAAAGAGAAGGAAGGGAGAGAGAGAAGGATAGAAAGTGATGGTCCGAGAGGTGGAGGGGGGTGACTACGATGTCCGATGTTGTGGTGGTATGGGTGAAGATCAGGTCCAGAACATTACCCGCTTTGTGAGTCGGAGGAGAGTGGTTGAGGGTGAGGTCAAATGCTGTCAACAGCGGAAGGATGCAGGAGGAATGCAGCTTGTCTGATGGAAGGTTGAAGTTACCAAGGGGAATGAGTGGATTTCCTTCAATGGGGAAATGATTCAGAAGGATGTCGAGCTCATCAATGAAGTGATCTAGGGAACCTGGAGGGCGGTAGATGACCAGCTGTTTCCCTGGCACCTGTTAGCACATTAAAGGCCGTAAGTCTCAGTCATTGGCATTTGGGAGGTGGTTGATCAACATCATAAGAGTTTATTCATAAATGATCAAGTGGGTTCGTGATTGGTTTACAGAACAAAGCCATCTGAGCCTCTCAGATAAAGTGAAATTTGTTCACATGCCCAAACGAGCTAAGCACTCTTTTGCAGACAGAGAATCCCTTTTCTTTTTTCATAGCGTGCATGTACAGAATGTGACGGGTGTAAGTTCAGCTACGTCTCCTGTCACCTGCGGTACCCCAGGTCCTGACTACAGACGGACTGCACTGATGCTGATGTGATTTTAGCCCTCACTCTTAAACGCTGGTTCCTGTGGTTATTTCCACATCCAGGATGTATCTTTCTTCAGCAGTTTGGTGATGGGTTTGGTGATGGGTTTGGTGATGGTTGTGAGGGTTTGGCAGAGATTGGTGATCTTGGCAGCGTAGGATTTAGGGGTCTGCTGAAGTGTTGCTGGTGTGAGACCACCTTGGTTCCCATGGCCAGCTCTCATGTTAGCTACCTAACATTTGAGAGGTTTGCTGTCAGGGCTCTCTTCCAGAATGTGGCTTCCTCCCCACGCCATATACTCTGTAATCGGCTAACCTCATCCTGCACTATACTGGCAGTTTATGAGAACAACCTCTAACGTGCTATTGTTACATGCTTTGTGAATAACATGGGAAGAATGCTCTCAGAATTATGTCAAATATTCTCTCAGAATTATCTTAAAGAATATATCCATAATCAGATTTAGCAGATTATCTCTCTGACAAACTATTTTGTGTAATGTTTGAGTGTTGTTTGAGTGATGTTTTGACATACTCAAGCCACATAAAATGTTCTTTGATGTGTATCATCATGTAACATTTTCTAGCAAAGTGCAGATTTGTTGTACACGGTAAATGGATAAAACACAAGAAAAATAAACCCGCCAACCAACCAACATGTTGGTGGTACCTGCCGTGTCTGCAGGGTAAATGGACGGAGCAGAATCGGGCTTCTGCGTAAATGTAACGTCGAGGGAGTGGAATCAGGACACAAGTGTGTAGATGTGCAACATTTATTGTGAGCAGATCCATGACGATCCATGTACATGTTAAACAGTCCATAGTCAAAAGGCCAAGAGACCACAGGACATGACAATAATACAAACAGTAAACCAAGAACAAAACCAAACAAAAAGAAACAAGAAGAAAGATGAAGAACATGCACATAAAACAGAACCACAGCAGCATCAAAACACGCGGAGTAAAGCTGTCACAACACACAGGGGCGCATATAAAGACTTAGAAACTAAGCAGGAAAATACACAGGAAAAAGAGACAGAAACTAAGAACACCAGCAACCAAGGATGTGTGGAGAAACAAGACACCCCAGGACAGTGACTGATGCAAAAAGCACATCACCATGGGAACTGCGGCACCAGAGTGGAGAACCCTGGCAGTAAGTTCTGGGGCAAGATCTTCCTTGGAATTATATTTTCCAAACAGTCCTATGTAAAGTGGCTACTGCACATCAGAGTTTTCCCTGGAAGTTTGGCTAGGCCTGTCTGATTTTTCCAGATAAACTGCACCCATTTCTCTCCTCTGGAAAGGCACGAATGCTCACATTTTCTTCTTTTGTAACTTTGCAACTGAGAAAAAGAACACTTTTTGAAAAAAGTGAAACTTTATGCTAATGATATGGAAAGCCCCACCCCCACGACGTTGTCGTTAGGTTTGTGTTGTAAAAACCCTGGCTGTCTGATTCCTTCGTTTTAAGTCACTGGTACGCTGCAGTTCCAAAGGTGAAATGACTGCTTATTTCACTTGGGATTTGTCTCCTAGCAAATGTAAACACCACACGGACATGTTAACGAGATTAACATTGCACTTTGGCACAAAATGCTCATCCAACTTGGCAACGACTGAATCATCTCAGAGTGTTTCATCTCCCTCTAACGCATACGAGTTAAAAACAGACTCTGCATCTGCACCCGGAGATAGAGCAATGAATTCTCCCCCACCAGCCCAATCTGTATTGCTCCACTGCCACCTGATAGTTGGGAAAAGCTATGAGGAAAGACAATACAGTGGGCTCCGGTGATGACCCGCTCGAAGTCTGTGTGAGGTGGCTGAGATCCGCTGTGTTGTGTGCCAGAGACTTGCTGAAATGGCTGTGCAGGGCTAGTTCTTACTCCAAAACTCTCATCATCCACAGCAAGGAAACGCACGGCAGGCAAGCGCCAACTCACAGCAACACGTCACAACTCTGTGTGCCTCATAACTGCCCCTCTGTCTGCCTCATAACTACCCCCTTGTCTGTCTTATAACTACCCCTCTGTCTGCCTCATAACTGCCCCTCTGTCTGCCTCATAACTAACTAACCCCCTGTCTGTCTTATAACTACCCCTCTGTCTGCCTCATAACTACCCCTCTGTCTGCCTCATAACTACACCCCTGTCTGTCTCATAACTACCCCTCTGTCTGCCTCATAACTACCCCCTGTTTGTCCCATAGCTACCTCTCTGTAAGTCTCATAACTACCCCTCTGTCTCATAACTACCCCTCTGTCTGCCTCATAACTTCCCCCTGTTTGTCCCATAACTACCTCTCTGTAAGTCTCATAACTACCCCTCTGTCTCATAACTACCCCTCTGTCTCTCCCTCCACTCGTCTGATGTCCATATCTCTCTCCTCTCCTCTTTTCACTCATCCTCTACTTTTAGTCACTTTTGTTGCCAGTTTTAGTTACTACATCTTATTCTCATCTTATTCATCTGCCCTTATTTACTCTTCTGTGTTTACTCTGCTGTGTTTACTCTGCTGTGTTTACTCTGTCATGTTTACTCTGCTGTGTTTACTCTGTCGTGTTTACTCTGTTGTGTTTACTCTACTGTTTACTCTTTTCGTGTTTACTCTGTCGTGTTTACTCTGCTGTGTTTACTCTGCGGTGTTTACTCTGTCGTGTTTACTCTGCTGTGTTTACTCTTCTAATTCTCCATGCTTATTGTTGTTTGACTTATTTGCTTTTCATATCACAGTATGCTAAAAGGCTCCTCTCACTCGATAGTATATGAGTGTGTGTGTTGCGTGCATGTGTGTGTATGGAGTTTTTATTTATGTGAATCTAATTCTGTGCCAGTGAGCGCACGCGTGTGTGTATGAGCGTGTGCAAACTACAAATACACGTGTTCCCATCTGTTTACATGCGTGATTGTTAATGTTTGCTGGTATTTGTGCGTCTTTGTCTAATTGCAGTAACAGGTTTATTCTGTAAACATCCGGAGGTGATGGTTGTCTTTTCTGCCACCTTTCAACTCTTCATCCTCCAAACATGTTTCCCTGTGAATTACAGCCATTTCTGCATCTCTTCATTACCCACTATACCCACTATTCATTTTCACATCAACCGAACACGAAATATTTCCCAAGGGACGGTTTTAGGTGTCGTACAAGAACCTTGAACAAACTTCAAAGCTGCCACCAGGCTGCGTGACCCAAACCCCTAATAAACGCACCATGTCTCCTGGCTGGACTCTTTCCTCCTCTTGTTCGTAAGGACCGTCTTTGTCTTCTTGTGCTTAACATGTAGGTCGATGAGCATCTTAGTTTTTACTTTGTGGTTAAAATATTTTATGACTGTCCTTTAAGAAGTCAGATGTGGGATGCTAGGGAGAACAAGCCAGCTATTCAGACCTCAACAAACCAAAAAGTCTATTAGGGTCCAGAAAATAAACTTGAATTTAACATATAAGTTTGGGTGAGTGTCTATCCCTGTTACGGTGTACTTCAAACAAACCTGTTTTGGTTAATCAAATTTCAGAGAGATCTCTCCATCACGCAACCTTTTATCAGGAAGTACAAAGTCAGAGATGTCAGAGGACACTGGTATTACTGTGTGGGCACCTCACCATCTCATAGGTATTAAACATTAACCCTCACAGCATGTGTATGTGTGTGTGTGTGTGTGTGTGTGTGTGTGTGTGTGTGTGTGTGTGTGTACCGTGCTTTGTAATTTCACCCAACTGGACAGAGCCAAGAATAGCTCATACAAAACAAAACAAAACAAAACATGTGCACAAACCAAACCACATACACACAAAACATTCCATGCAAAAATGAACCCACATACACACAAACAAAACCACACAGATGGTCCCTCAGGGTGCTGTTACATGTGGTTCTCTTTAAAAGAACTGAACTCACTTATATACAAATGAACCAGATAAGTGTGCCAGCTGTGACTGACCGGAATTCTTTTTATGTTCACAATGTGAAGTGAACTGTAAATGGGACCAGGTTCTTCTTCTACTCCTCTTCAGGGTCAATGAGATCTCATACAACTTGCTGTTCACACCAAAGCTTGTTGAGAGCTCAAATCTGTGTAACACTGAACTCTGCAGGGATGTGCACAGATATTCTGGGAGACTGCTACTCTGACGTGAGGAACAGGGTGGTCCTCGTCATGTTAGGGCTCATCTCTTAGCACGGAGATGAATGGTGCTAATATGGCCATTTATCGAACACAAACACATTTAAAATGTGTACATTGTTTTACATTTTAAAGACTATTGACATAAAAACTGAACACTGTTGGTGTAGGTTAAGTTAGTATTACACATATAGCATAATGCACATATTGCATAAAATAGTTTAAACAAAAATATGCTGTGTCTTGAACTTAATCCATCAACTTGATTATAAAAGACGTGGACCTGTGTGGTGATCACCTCTTCAACATGGAACAATTTTATATCATTTAATTACATGGAACAACGATGTATTATTTAATGACATGGAAAAATGGTACATCATTTAATTACATGGAACAATGGTAGCTATATCATTTAATTACATAGAACAGTGGTATATCATTTAATTACATAGAACAGAGGTATATCATTTAATTACATAGAGCAATGGTATGTCATTTAATTACATGGAACAGTAGTATTTCATTTAATTACATGGAATGGTGGTATATCATTTAATTACATAGAACAATGGTATATCATTTAATTACATGGAATAACGGTATGTCATTTAGACAGCAGAAGCTATGTAAAGCATTCAGACTTTGAGGAAATATTTTTGAAACTAGAAAAGTGAAACTAAAATATTCAAACTTCAAATATAAACTCAAATATAAACTTTGAACTCAGATGGTTATGACTGGGCTGGAATGGTATACATCATGAAAAGAAAAAAAATATTAAAGTTGATTTCACCCTGTATCACCCAAAAGCAAATATTTCTACCCACATCTCCATGAATAAATATCATGGAATGTATAGATTACAGTAATAAATATTTCTGACTATGAAATTAAAAAAGAAGCTGATGTCCATGTTATCTTGCAATATGAAAGAAGGTAGCATTATCTTTTTTCATATAACTGCCTATATGTTAGCCAGCTATCTATGTAGCTAAGATTAGTTCATGGGATAGTGAACCTTGAATCTTATGAATCTTGACCTTAACCCCATGACCCCACCTGCCCTTGTCTGAAAAAAAAAACCACACACACTACAACCAGCATGGTTGCAATGTCCTCTCCTAAACTACTGCAAAAGTTACTTATGACGATTCCAGTGACAAAAAGCAAGACGCTAGCCCAGCCTTAGCAATGCAACAAGCAGACAGCACGTGGTTAGTACACCTGTAGTGGTGTCCTCCTCACTAGTGGTAAAGTTACTCACTTCCATCCTGAACCAACAAGCTTTGTATTTTTTTATTGAACAACAGAAAAAACAAAGCAAGTAAAGAAAAAGTACAACCTAGAACCCGGAGATAGAGAGAGAACAGCCTAGAGTCTGGAAAAGATTATGCAACGATATCAAAGGATTTAGACAGATTGAGCATTTAGATAGTTTGTCAGAATCAGTAATTGTTTTCTGGTATTATTTGGCTTCATTAATAAAGAAACTCAGAGAGGGATTTTAGTTTGAATATTTGCATTTATGAATATGGAATTTGCATTTATGAATATGGAATTTGGCTAGCAGTAAGATAAGATTGATTATATAGTACTTGTCTGTCTTGGTAGAGGAGATCATTATGACACCAAACAACACATGTTCAAAACAAAACGAGAAATCACTATCAATTTTCTGAGTAATAAATTAACAAATATCTGTCCAGGAGTTGGAGTGGGCACAGTTCCAAAACAAGGGGTTTAAACTACTAAAAGAGCAATAAACATCTATATCGTCTTTAAATCTTTGGGGGGGAAAAACCTCTTGAGGGGTGAATATATGTAAAATTTTAAGTTGGTTCACTTTTTTGACTTTATTGAGTCAAATATTTTGAGGGCAAAAGTTAAGTTAAGGCCACTCACAAGGCTACTGAGAAAGCACACATGGAGCTGAGAACACTTCCTTCACAAACACTGCAGCTATTCTACAATTATTAATCTGTACTTGAGGATACAGACGTATCCATCCAATGTCAGTGGCAGTGGGATCCAAAGGCAATAAAGTCAGATGAAAGACTTTTATGTTTCTATGGAGCTGCACCAATCACAACAGCAGATTATCTAACAGGGACCAACATACTGTATATCATTAAACAATCATCAGGATTAAACAACTGACTGACCTACAGCATTCCACAGACAAACCGGTTATCAAGGTACAAAGAGTTCCTTTATACAGTACATCTCTGTTGTTCCATGTGTCATATCTATATCTTATGCTTGTAGATCAAAGGTCATGAAAGAAGCGTCTTCCTATGAAAGCATGACACTTCCAGAGGGATTTTGTCAAAATTACAGTTGCACAATTAAACAAAGTTAAGGCCTCCTCGTTTGGGGAAAAAATTATATTGGGAATGAAATTCCATGTACAGGTTGGATTCAACACTATCTAATCCCACACTGTCTAATTCCACAATGTCTGATACCACACTTGTCTAATATCACACTAATACCACACTTATCTAATACCACACTGATACCACATTGTCTAATTCCACACTGTCTAATACCACACTGTCTAATATCACACATGTCTAATACCACACTAATACCACACTGTCTAATACCACACGTCTAATACCACACTTGTCTAATACCACACTGTCTAATTCCACATTGGCTAATACCACACTGTATAATACCACACTAATACCACACTTATCTAATACCACACTTGTCTAATATCACACTTGTCTAATTCCACACTTGTCTAATACCACACTTGTCTAATACCACACATGTCTAATACCACACTTATCTAATACCACACTAATACCACATTGTCTAATACCACATTTGTCTAATTCCACACTGTCTAATACCACACTGTCTAATACCACACTAATACCGCACTGTCTAATTCCACACTGCAAATATAACCTTGGGGAATTGCCTGAACGAAGTTTAATAGAAAAATGTATATTTTTGTACATCTTAATAGAATTACAATGTTCCAAATCCAAACCTCTCCAACAGTCCAAAAAGAGAATCAAACGTTTGTCTTGGCAGAGACCAGAATAATGGATGAGGTGTAAAACCAGCCTGACATTGTTAGATACCGTATATGCCTGGGTATCATCAGTTATATTATAAAATACATTTGAAATCCTTTTTACAAAAATCAAAGCAAACACTTTATAATCATTATTTAGCATGCGGATCGGGTGCCGATTCTTAGTACTGTAGACAAGGGGTTTTTTATTAGGTTTAGCGATTAGTGTTAATAAGCCTTGAGTCATCGTAGGTGGAAACATTAACTTTAGTTTGAAAGAGTTCTAGAAGAAATAGAGCAAGGTATTTATGTCCTGTAAATGTCCTGTAGAAGTCTGAAGTCAAGCCATCCACTCCAGGGGACCTGTTAGGTTTAAGGCACGGGATTGTATATGTAACGTCGTCCAGTGTAATTGGTCTATATTGCGTTCTTCTTTTTGTGAGACACTAAGCACATTTGTTTTGGGGACAGACTGTATAAACTGAGAAATAGAGTCCTCATTACATTTAGATTCAAATAGTTTACTATAAAAAATTGGAACAATAGCCAGCTATTTCCCTTTGATCATCTGTAACATTAGTGTCAATATTACTCCATTTATACTCCATACTCCAGGTATATGCCATACTCCAGCTATACTCCATGGGTTTTACTCCATACTCCAGGTATACTCCATGAGTCAAATATTTTTTCCTCCACATTAAATTAATTTTGAGCATGAACTGAATGAAATTAGAGGCAGATGAATGGCCTACACAGGGAGGCTCTCTGTCTAATAACCCATTTAGTGTCGCAGAGCGCCCGCCTCCCGCGAGTCACGTGGTTTGGCCCAACCACGTGAAGTGGGAGGATATTTGTTTGTGGCCACACCTTCACACCCCTGCACCTTGTCTTGTCTTTATGTATATAAACCCGTGTCCTTGTGTGCAGGGTGTTGGTCATTGTTAATGTATTTGTAGATGTTGGTGTAGCGTGTTAATGTTAAGGTTAGTCTCGTTACTGTTAAAAGTGTTCATGTTCATCTTCATCGTTCGTTTTATATGTGAGTGCCGGTATGTCATATGTAATAAATATCCGTCCATGTCAAGAGAGTCTGTGCATCCTGCTCCACGCCCTTCCGCACTCGGGCCACCACATTACATTTAGCATATATATAAATCACCTCCTAATACAATTAAGGCATTTGGATACTTAGCTACATTATGTAACGCATCAGTTTTGAAACTAGCTGTTTGGAACTGTAGCTGTATATGTTCATAAGATGAAAAACAGTACCGTTACCATTGGAGATTAGAATAAGACAATAACGCCGTGCCCATTCATATTGCCTTCTGGATCTAGCACATCTCCAGGAAACATATCCAAGCACCATCTGCTTCCCCTGAGTCATGTGAAAACCAAATCTTACTGCCCTGTTGTGACTTCCAGTGAGCAGCATCAACACTGTGTGTGGTTTTTAAAAAGAAAATTAAGTTTTATGTTGTTTTGCAATTAAAAATAATGCTTTGCACTTAACTTGATGTCTTGGCATTAAGAGGAACATGCAAAGACAGAAAAATAGCAGTGATACGTAATCACAGTGAATAGTTCTCATCCCTTAATAAAGGAAACGATAAACCTGCAACACTTCAAAATAAAGTCAGACTCCCTGCTTAGAGCATGAATCTTTACCTTCCAGGCAGCAACTTAAGGGTCAGAATTTCTTTAGCTGCCTGAGGCCACATACACTCATCATTTAACTGCCAAGTCCCTGAAACGTGCATGAGCCCACTATTATGTCTCTGGCCAAACATCCTTGCCATCATTTATCACATGTACACCAACACAGTGCGCTTTCCTTCCTTCCTGGCAGCTGCTACAACAGGCCTTGCGTGAGGCAGTCAAATCTTCAAAGCCATAAACCAAAGCCATTTTTCTGCAAGGTCACAAGTTCTGGTCATGCTTTCAGGCAGGGTGATGAGTTCTGGTCATGCTTCCAGACAGGGTGATGAGTTCTGGTCATGCTTCCAGACAGGGTGATGAGTTCTGGTCATGCTTCCAGACAGGGTGATGAGTCCTTGGCATACTTCCAGACAGGGTGATGAGTTCTGGTCATGCTTCCAGACAGGGTGATGAGTCCTTGGCATGCTTCCAGACAGGGTGATGAGTTCTGGTCATGCTTCCAGACAGGGTGATGAGTTCTGGTCATGCTTCCAGACAGGGTGATGAGTTCTGGTCACGCTTCCAAACAGAGTGATGAGTTCTGGTCATGCTTCCAGACAGGGTGATGAGTTCTGGTCACGCTTCCAGACAGGGTGATGAGTTCTGGTCATGCTTCCAGACAGGGTGATGAGTTCTGGTCACGCTTCCAGACAGGGTGATGAGTTCTGGTCACGCTTCCAAACAGAGTGATGAGTTCTGGTCACGCTTCCAGACAGGGTGATGAGTTCTGGTCATGCTTCCAGACAGGGTGATGAGTTCTGGTCATGCTTCCAGACAGGGTGATGAGTTCTGGTCATGCTTCCAGACAGGGTGATGAGTCCTTGGCATACTTCCAGACAGGGTGATGAGTTCTGGTCATGCTTCCAGACAGGGTGATGAGTTCTTGGCATACTTCCAGACAGGCTCAGGGTCGTGACTGCACACATATCTGTATTCCAAGTCAACAGAGGAAGTTTCGCCAGTAGCTTGACCTCCCATCTTTGCAGACCCGATAATGAACTCCAAGGTCCATAGGTTCAGAAGACAGAAATTTCTCTTGATCCTTTTTCTTCTTGCCATGTTCGCGGAGATCCATACTGGCTTAGGGAGACCAGAGAAGGATGATTGAAAAATAAACAAAATTTTAAAAACCTGTTGCTATGATGATTGGCTCCATAGTCAGCTAAGAAGGTCTGCACCAACAAAAATGATAAGTAATCATATCCTCAGACAATTACATTTTATAAATGTCAAATGACATCTAGTGGGCTGTATTTAAGGGATGAAAACAGTGCACTGGCCACCATCTTGGTCTGACCCTTGAACCAAAATGCTAGCTGACTAGTTTTTTTTTCTGCTTGTAACATTTCAGATAAAGTGAGATGCTCGCAGATAGAATGAGGTGTGGTTTTAAACACGGTAGTGAAAGTACAGGCAAGGGTCAGAACCAGTACCATAGAAGTAACAGAATGCATCCCAAACAGGGTATAAACAGGCCAATGTTGAAATCCAAAAAGACAATCTAATCAGGCAGACAAAAACACAGGACAAAATCAGACAAAAAACAGAAATACCATAAGACAATTGGAAATAATGCTCAGTATGCACTGACAGTTCAAGTGGTAAAACTTTACAGTGTGTGTCTGGTAATGTCAGGTATAAATAGGTAGTGTAGATGAGTAGCAGGTGATGTTAACAGTCCGGTGATTATGAACATGTGTATGGTTGGTGATTGGCTGGACGTTTTGGTCATCGGAATGCTGGGAGTCGTAGTTATCCAAGGAAACGGGTGGCGTGACACTGCTATCTTGTGATTCATGCCCCCCCCACAATGGGCAAAACTTGCCGTAAAATTATAGATAACGAAGTGCACCCAATTAAAGGGGAAATATAACTGGAATAGAGAGGTTTGAAGGATTTGTTTGCATGGATTTGTATTTGATTAGATGTTGATTGTGAAATTATGAATTGATAAAACTGATGAACTGGTGGCTTTTAAAATATTATTTTTAGAATATCTGCAGCCCTCTCTGATGTGGAAATTTGTATTCACAGGGAATCCATCTGTCATCATTAATCATTTCCTTCAAAACACTCAGATTTGGCAGCCCTCACAGAACACCAGCGAACCATAAACAAACTGTACTGAGACCCAGGGGGGTGGTCTGAGGTCTGAGTTCATTTCATCTGGTCACGTATGACTTTGAGACCACTTGAACTGCTGAAATGGCACATGTGAAAACATCCACAGATTTGTCATTGTTGTAACAGAATGTTTGTTACAAACACAAAGGGAAATATAGCCAGAGACAAATGGAATAATTCATTATTCTTTTGAAATATGCACATGTATTATTAAGAATATTCTGTGTGGTAAACTCTGAACAACAATAAGGAGAAAATGACTGGTATTCTTGGTCAGGAAAATGCCATAAAGTTTTGAAATGTACATATTTCTTTAATTTCTGTAGTAGCTTCCTGTGTAGGGTGTAACTCCACCTACCAGCACACCTGAACCATTACGAAACATGGATCCCTGATGTGGTGGGTGCTGAGATGAGTGGAAATGAGGCTTCTAGTGGAAACCATGCTCGAGCCCTTATGACAAGATGTGCAGGAGATGTGCGGGACACATGTAGGAGATATACAGGACATGTGTAGGAGATGTGTAGGAGATGTACAGGACATGTATAGGAGATGTGTAGGAGATGTACGGGACATGTATAGGAGATGTGTAGGAGATGTAGATGAGATGTGCGGGACATGTGTAGGAGATGTGCGGGATATGTGTAAGAGATGTGTAGGACATGTGTAGGAGATGTACGGGACATGTATAGGAGATAAGTAGGAGATGTGCAGGACATGTGTAGGAGATGTGCGGGATATATGTAGGACATGTGTAGGAGATGTGAGGGACATGTGTAGGAGATGTGTAGGACATATGTAGGAGATGTGCGGGACATGTGTAGGACATGTGTAGGAGATGTGCGGGACATGTGTAGGAGATGTGTAGGACATATGTAGGAGATGTGCGGGACGTGTAGGACATGTGTAGGAGATGTGCGGGACATGTGTAGGAGATGTGTAGGAGATGTGCGGAACATGTGTAGGAGATGTGCGGGACATGTGTAGGACATGTGTAGGAGATGCGTAGAAGGGTTTGAGTCTTTGGAATTCCCTCCTGAAAGCACTCAACGCTGATCTAGTGTTGATCTTCTGGTGTCTGTCTAGGTGCTACTGCTGCCAGGCGCTGGAAAGGTGACCAGTTCTCAGGCCAAAGTTTCTAGAGTAATTCAAACATTTTCTTGTGACAAACAGAATAATTATACAGTGGGAAATTGCAGCCGTCTTTGTACATGTGTGAGGGTCACAGCTGATTAAAGTCGCTCCACTCAGCCTCAAACTGAGCCAGACGTGCATCTGAGGGGAGTAATGGCTGAGACTTGTTCAGAACTGGAGGTGACATTCGACCTGCTTAAGTCTCACCATCCACTGATATTTCAGTTTATTTGTATGTGAGAGTGTGTCTATGTCTGTGTCTGTGTCTGTGTGGGGGGGTGCAGATATTGCTTGATATATTTATGTTAGGATGGAGTGCTGGCCTGTGTTACCTCTCTTTCTGCCTGGGTGTTAGTGTGTGGGTGGCTGTGTGTGTTTATGGCGCTGTGTATTTGATGGTTGGTCTGACAGTAGGTAATTGGTTTCCTCAGACTCTTCCCACAAGTTTGAAGAAGCAGCAGAAAGGCAGAAAGCAATTTGAGCACCATGTCAGTTCACATCTGGACACACACACTCTCTCACACACACACACACCTTTTTGGAAGAAGGAGGAGATGTGCTAAACACACTATCATCATTTTCACCCACAAGTATCCTTGAACTGTAGTTGTATAAATTATTCAGATTTACAGAGCAGACAATAAGGAACCAGCAAACATAACTAGATGATTTTAACACTTCAGTCAGAACTATGTCGTTATAGTGTGGGAATCACATACTGATCCTCTATAAGGGGATCACACACTGGTCCTCTATAATGGGATCACAAACTAGTCCTCAATAATGGAATCATAAACTGGTCCTCTAATAGGCAGCAGTTGATTTTACTAAATGGATTAAAATAAACATTCTATAAACAACTGAAATTAAAAGCAGGTTCCCACTGGATCCTGCCAGTTCTGCAGCAGAGACCTTGTTGCCAGGACCTCTGAAGTTTCATATGGAGAGAAGGTCTTTCGTCAGACGCCACACACAGTGCACATGGCTTTTAGCCAGACTACCAATTCAAAGGCGCATGCAGTTTAAGCAGAGCAGGTACCTGAAACACTCATTTCAAATCTGTACTCAGGTACAGTGTATGGTATATGTGTGTGTGTGTGTGTGTGTGTGTGTGTGTGTGTGTGTGTGTGTGTGTGTGTGTGTATGTGTGTTTGATAAAACTGTCAGAGTCACTGGCTAGTGCAGTTCTCACATTGATCTCATGGTTTTCAACCGAAGTCTCAAGGTTATTTAAACACAGTTGAAGTGGGGGACATTCTGGGTGGGTTTGTACAGGGTTCAGAAGTCTGGTACTTACCTGAACACCCAGTTCAGCAGCACAGTCCTGAATGTGTAATGGAAGAGAATGAAGCATCCAAAGAAACAGACAAGAATGTAGAAGAGGAAACCACTAATTAAGACAGAACTAATTAAGACAGAGCTAATCAAGCCGGCTGTAATTAAGACCTGCATGAGAACCGTCGAGTGGAACATCTCAGAAGCCCATAGACAGCCCGAACAATGCGAACCTCCACGTTGCCGACGTGTGCTGCACGCTGGCACTAATGAACTGACCCGGGGAGAGAATTTGGCACACAGCCCCGTCCCCCTCTGTGCTGAGGCCTGACTCTCCCTTTTTTTGTCATGTCTGACATATTTTCCTTTTTGATGCTGTTGATATGCGTAGGGGGAGCATTCCTAGCCAGGTTCTTGCTTATCTAGACAGAGAACGCTCACCGGCTGCCGTCGTCAGGCCTTAAAGGAGCCTCACTGGGTCAGTGGAGTGGAAACGCACCCCATCCAGAAGCAGAGTGCAGAAGCTCCCTGTCCTGCACAATTTGTAGAACCTCAGGCAGTAACTGACAGATGTGATTGTTGCGTATGATTTCCCTTTAAGTGCTGTGGTTATAGATTGATAGGCTGTATTTTTTGTGTGCGTTCAAATGCTTCTATTCCGGAACATTCCACTGATGGCTGTGTCAGGCTGCAGGTCTCAGAGGTTTCACTTTGTTCTGTTTTGTCACCCCCCGTTCTGTTGCGCAAACATCGTTTAGCACCTGCCACTCACGGTCTGCAGCTGCCCTGTGAACAACCCCACCCCTCGCGCCCACCCCTCGCGCCCGCCCCTCGCGCCCACCCCTCGCGCCCGCCCCTCGCGCCGGCTACAGTCTTCTCACCACTCTCACAGTGACCACAGTCTTCTCACCGCTCTCACAGTGACCTCACAGTCTTCTCACCGCTCTCACAGTGACCTCACAGTCTTCTCACCACTCTCACAGTGACCTCACAGTCTTCTCACCACTCTCACAGTGACCACAGTCTTCTCACTGCTCTCACAGTGACCACAGTCTTCTCACCACTCTCACAGTGACCACAGTCTTCTCACTGCTCTTACAGTGATCACAGTCTTCTCACCACTCTCACAGTGACCTCACAGTCTTCTCACCGCTCTCACAGTGACCTCACAGTCTTCTCACCACTCTCACAGTGACCACAGTCTTCTCACTGCTCTCACAGTGACCTCACAGTCTTCTCACTGCTCTCAAAGTGACCTCACAGTCTTCTCACCACTCTCACAGTGACCTCACAGTCTTCTCACCACTCTCACAGTGACCTCACAGTCTTCTCACTGCTCTTACAGTGACCACAGTCTTCTCAACACTCTCACAGTGACCTCACAGTCTTCTCACTGCTCTTACAGTGATCACAGTCTTCTCACTGCTCTTACAGTGACCACAGTCTTCTCACTGCTCTTACAGTGACCACAGTCTTCTCAACACTCTCACAGTGACCTCACAGTCTTCTCACCACTCTCACAGTGACTACAGTCTTCTCACTGCTCTCAAAATGACCTCACAGTCTCCTGGGCTTCCTCACACACCCCGCACCTTTCTACAGACAAACCCACATTCCCACACTCTCACTGGTGCATATTTGCATATCTGGTATAACACACTGCGAGTGTAGAGAGAGTGAGTGAGAATGAGAGAGAGAGAGAGAGAGAGAGAGAGAGATGCAGAAAAAGAGATAATGAAAATATTTCCTCTTCTAATTTATTCTGAGCTGTGGTTGCTGTGCCTTTGTATACCTTTAAATAATTATTTTCATAAATATACCTGCAAAATCAAAGCATGAAACTTAACTTCCCACACTGCAGTATTGAAGAAGAGGTTTTTCCCATACACACACACACACACACACACACACACACACACACACACACAAAAACACACACACACACACACACACACACTCACACCCATACATTCACCGACACACTCACCCACCCACACACACACATCCATACATGCACACACACACACACACACACACACACACACATACATGCACACACACACACACACACACACATAAACGCACACACACACACACACACACACACAAACACACACACATGCACACCTACACCTAGACTCATTGTGTGTGTGTGTGTGTGCATCTGTTGTTGTGAGGGTAAAGGATAGGGCAGCCATCTGGTGAGAGCCCTGCACTCTCTGGATAATGTGTGTGTGTGTGTGTGTGTGTTTTATTGTTAATCGTGCAGAACTAAAGACTTTCTGCAGTGTGTAGTGTGTTCATTTGATGTTTCACGCTCTGGCTCACTGACTCTTACTGAACAATGGCTAAACTCACTAGCACAGTTATGCTCGGTATTTCACTCTCTCTCTGTCTCATTCTGTCTCTCTCTCTCAGACACATACACACAATGTATTTTGGTCTTCCTCTTCATTCTAGCTCTCGTTCTCTCACTCTATCCCTTTCTCTTTCTCCCTCTCTCTCTCTGCCCCTCTCTCTTTCTCACTCTATCCCCCTCTCTCTCTGTCTGTCTATCTCTCTCTCTCTCTCTCTCTCTCTCTCTCTCTCTCTCTCTCTCTGCAGGCTGTCGATAATGACTTTGGCACATTTGGCGTGGTACGTTACTACTTCAGCGATGATCCAGACCAGTGAGTTCATCCTTCCTTATTCTACCATTCACTCCACCGGCGCGATCTTAGCCACGCCCTTAGCCACGTGATTCTCTCCTGTCCCTGCTCCTCCCCCAGGTTCACATTGGACACCGAGACGGGCTGGGTGGCACTGCGGGACAGGCTCGACTATGAGCTAGTGAGGCGGTACACGCTGACGGTGCTGGCCCGTGACGGCGGCGGGGAGGAGACCACGGGCCGCTTGCGCATTAACGTGGTGGACGTGAATGACAATCCCCCAGTCTTCCAGAAGGACTCCTACACGGGCTCCCTGATGGAGAACCAGCAGACACCCCAGATGGTGGCACGCGTGCGGGTGAGGTTCCGGCCCGAAACCCTGTCTTGAAAGGTGTCACGTCCATTAGCGTGCCTGTACGCTGAGCCTTAGCAGTGCTGCTCAGTCCACTTTACACTTTACACATGGCAATAAAGATCACCCTAGCTGTATTTCTCAGACTTTCTTTGGAGAGTCTAAAGTCTAAGAATGTTTGGCAGAAGGTACCTAGCACTTCAGAATAGAGGAGCAACAAACAGGTTTTATGGACAGGAAGAGCAGGACAGGATGTGGAACTGGCCCATCACATTTTGGTTTGTCCTGTTTCTCTGTGAGTCATGTGGAAACACTTCAGTGTCTGAGTTGCACTGTGATGTGTCTCAGGTTTAAACAGAGACACAGAGTCACATGGTGCTGTGCCTCAGATCTAAACAGAGACACAGAGTCACACTGTTATGTGTCTCAGGTTTAAACAGAGGCACAGAGTCACACTGTAACGTTGCAATTCAGCTCTAATCAGAGACACAGAGTCACACTGTGATGTGTTGAAGGTTGTGCTTGTGGAGGTGTGTGTACGAGCCTTATTCTATCTATCTATCTATCTATCTATCTATCTATCTATCTATCTATCTATCTATCTATCTATCTATCTATCTATCTATCTATCTATCTATCTATCTATCTAATGTTACTGTATCAAAAGCTCTGGCTATTTTTGATTGTAATATATTCCTCTGGTTCTCTTCCCATCAGCCACAGGTCTTCCACATCATCTGCTCATTGCATCTCCATGAACAGGACAGTTGTCCTGTTTGAGTAGTTATATGCATGCAACAACCTTATTTTTTGGGTGCATTCTTTCCCAGAGGGACTTGGGCTTATACTGCTACACACCAGTGGTGACACGTGCGTAAGAGAAGTGGACAGAACACACACTCTTTACTTCTGTATGGTGTGACTGGATAGAACCAGGAGGTGTGGTGTGTGGTGTGACTGGCCAGACCTGAAAGATCTGTGTAGAAGAAGGCAAAAAGTTTAAAGGGTCTTCAAGCAGTCAGGGGTCAGTGCAGGTCTGTGATTCCGAGGTCAAGGACCTGTCGGTATTTGTGAAGGCCACAGAACTGCGAGACATATTTGATTTCACCTCCAGCAGCTGCGTTACTGCTGTAGTTTGAACCCCTAGGCAAAGCCGACCAAGATGCCACTCAGCTCACACACAAACTCTACCAATGCATCTATGATCTGTGCAGATTTACAAATTCTTCAGATAATCTGGCTCGGTTTCTGTCCCTCCGTGTTCCATAGTGTTTCCTCTCTTCATCTGCATGCATTGGTAATGGCTGCGGCTCCTTTAAAGGTCTGTCCACTGCTAGATATGATCGGCCTGCTGTCCTGATAGCAACACTTATCCCGTATACACCAGATGTGAAAATCTACTCCAGACTCAGGCCAGAGCAGCTCAACAGCACAACTGAAGTTTTCCCAGGAATTGCAAATACACTGGACATATCTGTTTACATATGTTCAGAAGAACGTTTTCATTTTGAAATATCATGTGCTTTTGATTTATTACTAGAAGAGTCATATACTACAAAAGTGCTAAAATAGCTGCCATTAACTGGCGCTGAGAGGTGAGGGTTGAAAGTTGAGGCCATTGTGTTAGTCTTTGGCAGTCTGGGACATCAGTGGAGGAACCTGCTGCAGAGTCTGATCAGAGTAAGACGTTCTCTGTCCATGACACGTAGCATCTCTAATGAACTATATCATATTGGACATGTTCAGAGGAGTCATTTCCTGTTTATATCATTTTTATGCAATTTGGAATCAAATAAAGTAGAAAAATGAAGTAAAAATAAAGGAAAACAGGAGAAGAGGAGGGGATGAGAGTGGAGGAGAGGAGAGGAGGGGATGAGAGTGGAGGAGAGGAGAGGAGAGGAGAGGAGGAGGGGATGAGAGTGGAGGAGAGGAGAGGAGGAGGGGATGAGAGTAGAGGAGAGGAGGAGGGGATGAGAGTGGAGGAGAGGAGAGGAGAGGCAAGGAAGTGTGTTCAACTTCAACACTAAACCCACGTTTCCAGTTCAACTTCAACACTAATTCACCCCCCCCCCCCACTCTCCACAGAAGCCCAGGAAATGCTTACTCTGAACTCGCTCTGATCTCAACTTCATCTCATTCTGATCTCACTCTCATCTCAGCTGTTCACCCCTAGTTTGCTCAGATTGCTTTTAACTCAAACCATATAAAAATAAAAATATAACTAAGAAAATAATCACAAAACAACCAATGGCAGCATCTCTGATTTGTGTATTGTAAAGTGGATTCTTCATAACTTCATCTACATTGATCTGCTTGCTGTTTACCAGATGTGTTATTGCACTGAAGCTTTTGTCAAAGCTGTAGTAAGAGGAATTGTGTTTAAAATGAGAGCTTTATTTCTCTCCTCTCGGTGTGTGTGATCTGACATCATCAGCATAAGAAATGGAGAATACTTTGAATTTTGGTTCGTTTCTTTTCCGTTTTCTTGTCTTTGTTCTTCTTTTGGTTCCTTATGTGCTAAACTTCAGTTTTTCTGTCAGTACTGATGTAACATTTTCCCTATAATAGTAAGGAGGTTTTCTGGTGAGTCATACGTTTTGGTGAAGGATGTCCACTTTCATTTAAAGTATATACCATATGGTCTTCAGGAGGGATGTTAAAAAGCTCTGTCTGAGGACATGGCAGATGATCAGGAGAGAAGCAGGTGTATTCTCGCAGCATTCAGTAATCTCCCTATAACCCTAATCCTAACCCTAACCCTAACTCTAATCCTAACCCTAATCCTAACCCTAATACTAACCCTAATCCTAATCCTAACCCTAATCCTATATCACAGAGGACAAGATAGTTAGGCACTGCTTAGGTGCGTTAGTGGATCACTCAGGTGGGTACAGGTGGACTGTACGTATTCCCTCATCCCCTCTCTCTCCATCTCTCTTCTTCACTCTGTCACTCCCTCTCTCCCTATCACTCTCTGCCATGGCCTCTGTCTCACATACATCTACTTGCTTGGTCCAAAGTTCTCACAATTAGCATAACCATTTCCTCATTATGTGATTTGCATAGGCTTCATGTCACCCTTTCTCATTGGCCATTTGCCAGTGTAGTGTGCAGACCAATCCAGTGCCCTTCCTATTCCTGTCAGCTCTCATCCCACGTCTGTGTTAGTGTTTATGCCACTCTGAATCCCTCGTCTGTGTTAGTGTTTATGCCACTCTGAATCCCACGTCTGTGTTAGTGTTTATACCATTCTGAATCCCTCGTCTGTGTTAGTGTTTATACCACTCTGAATCCCACATCTGTGTTAGTGTTTATGCCATTCTGAATCCCTCGTCTGTGTTAGTGTTTATACCACTCTGAATCCCACATCTGTGTTAGTGTTTATGCCATTCTGAATCCCTCGTCTGTGTTAGTGTTTATGCCACTCTGAATCCCTCATCTGTGTTAGTTTATATCACTCTGAATCCCTTGTCTGTGTTAGTGTTTATACCACTCTGAATCCCTGGTCTGTATTAGTGTTTATACCACTCTGAATCTCATGTCTGTGTTAGTGTTTATACCACTCTGAATCTCACATCTGTGTTAGTGTTTATACCACTCTGAATCCCTCGTCTGTGGTAGTGTTTATGCCATTCTGAATCCCACATCTGTGTTAGTGTTTATACCACTCTGAATCTCACGTCTGTGTTAGTGTTTATACCACTCTGAATCCCTCGTCTGTGTTAGTGTTTATGCCACTCTGAATCCCTCATCTGTGTTAGTGTTTATACCACTCTGAATCCCACATCTGTGTTAGTGTTTATGCCATTCTGAATCCCTCGTCTGTGTTAGTGTTTATGCCACTCTGAATCCCTGGTCTGTATTAGTGTTTATACCACTCTGAATCTCACGTCTGTGTTAGTGTTTATACCACTCTGAATCCCTCGTCTGTGGTAGTGTTTATGCCATTCTGAATCCCACATCTGTGTTAGTGTTTATACCACTCTGAATCTCACGTCTGTGTTAGTGTTTATACCACTCTGAATCCCTCGTCTGTGTTAGTGTTTATGCCACTCTGAATCCCTCATCTGTGTTAGTGTTTATACCACTCTGAATCCCTCGTCTGTGTTAGTGTTTATGCCACTCTGAATCCCTCATCTGTGTTAGTTTATATCACTCTGAATCCCTTGTCTGTGTTAGTGTTTATACCACTCTGAATCTCACGTCTGTGTTAGTGTTTATACCACTCTGAATCCCTCGTCTGTGGTAGTGTTTATGCCATTCTGAATCCCACATCTGTGTTAGTGTTTATACCACTCTGAATCTCACGTCTGTGTTAGTGTTTATACCACTCTGAATCCCTTGTCTGTGTTAGTGTTTATGCCACTCTGAATCCCTCATCTGTGTTAGTGTTTATACCACTCTGAATCCCTCGTCTGTGTTAGTGTTTATGCCACTCTGAATCCCTCATCTGTGTTAGTTTATATCACTCTGAATCCCTCGTCTGTGTTAGTGTTTATACCACTCTGAATCCCGCGTCTATGTTAGTGTTTATACCACTGCGTTTATAGCATTGTGATCAGTCTTCAGTGTAAAGCCATAGACTGACAGGCCCTCTGTGTTTTTCATTCATAGCAGAGCTGATGAGCAGTAGCTTTTTACCATTTAGACCTGCTGATTTGCCAACAGCTCATTAGTTTTCTTCCCATCTTTCTCTCTGTCTCCATCTCTCTTTCTCTCTGTCTCTATGCCTCTTTATCTCTGTTTCTATCCCTCTTTCTCTCTCTTTCTCTCTCTTTATCTCTCTCTCTATCCCTCTTTCTCTCTTTCCCTCTACCTCTCCCTTTTATTCTCACTCCTGATCTTCCTCTCTTTCCCTCCACCTCTTTTCCTCTCTTTCTCTCTCTCCTCTCCTTTCCTCTATCTCTATATATCTCCCAACTCTCTCCTCTCTGCTCCCTCCCTCTATCTCCTCTCTTCTATAACACTGTGCTCTCTCTCTCTCTCTCTCAGGCGACAGACGAGGACTCCCCCCCTAATAACCTCCTCGCCTACTCCATCACATACGCCTCCCAGTTCCTGAGCTATTTCAGCATCAGCATGGTGGAGGGATACG
>NC_137508.1:24687500-24692500 GCF_041902795.1 Electrophorus electricus | reverse complement strand
CTGCATTCATGGTCATATCTGTCACTCTGTCTGTCTGCATTCATGGTCATATCTGTCACTCTGTCTGTCTGCATTCATGGTCATATCTGTCACTCTATCTCTCTGCATTCATGGTCATATCTGTCACTCTGTCTGTCTGCATTCATGGTCATATCTGTCACACTGTATGTCTGCATTCATGGTCATATCTGTCACTCTGTCTGTCTGCATTCATGGTCATATCTGTCACTCTGTCTGTCTGCATTCATGGTCATATCTGTCACTCTGTCTCTCTGCATTCCTGGTCATACCTGTCTCTGCGTTCCTGGTCATATTTGAGTCACTCTGTCTGCATTCCTGGTCATATCTGTCACTTTGTGTCTCTCTGTCTCTCGGCATTCCTGTCATATCTGTCACTTTGTCTCTCTGCTTTCCTGGTCATATCTGTCACACTGTATGTCTGAATTCCTGGTCATATCTGTCACTCTGTCTCTCGGCATTCCTGGTCATATCTGTCATGCTGTCTGTCTGAATTCCTGATCATATCTGTCACTCTGTCACTCTGCTTTCCTAGTCATATCTATCATCTCTCTCACTCTATCACTTTTTATTCTCTGTCCCCTTCACTTTGTCCTTGTTTGTTATGACTAAATTTCTGCTCCTGTCTCAACTTGAGGTGTGCAGTGCGGTGCCCTCTGAGTTTGACTTAAATGGCGTTTCTCTCTGTGGTTAACGATTCCTTTCCTCTTCAGTGGATTTAATGACAAAAACCGTGTGAGATTCAGTTTGTGCAGGAGCCGGTTCTCACACCTCTGCTGCCCTCTTCAGGTGGCAACCCGCCACTGCTCTCCTCGGCCAGTGCCACAGTCCAGGTCAATCTGTTGGACCTCAACGACAACGACCCGGCCTTCCTCAACCTCCCCTTCACCGCTGAGGTCCCCGAGGGCCTTTCCGTTGGCTCGTCTGTCTTCAGGGTTGGTGTGGATTCCTTCATCTTGTGTCTGAGTTGAGAGGGAGGGATGGAGACGGGTTGGAAATAACGAATAACTTTCCCTCAACAGAAGGCCTTCAGTACCTGTCACCTGTAATGTGTCACTCTAATGATCTTTTCCTTTACATTTTTGGCATTTAGCACACTCTTATCTAGAGCGACTTATGAAAGTGCTTTGTCATTTGCCCACAGAATGTATCCTAGCCAGTACAGGACTTTAGAGTCAAAGACACTGTTGAACTAAAATACTGTTGAAATACAGCAATCAATGCTGATGCCTAGAAGTGTAGAATAAGCAAAACTCTACATGACCAAGTACTAAAACTTGCCCATCGCTCTCACAGGCGCTACCAGGAAGTGAGAAGAGTACTTCTTTGGTATATAAACGTTTCTTCAACATATTCAACACAGCATTTTTTTTTTTTTTGCTTGACGTGTGTAGTTTGGTCACAGAACTGCAATGCTGTGGTTCCTCTAGACCAGTGATGTCCAAACCTTTTTTTTTAAGGGGGCCAGATTGGACCATATCAAATTACCAGAGGGCTAGTCACTCTTTTAAAAAATATTACTCATATATGATTAAAAATAGCATTTGTGTTATAAAAAAAGGCAAACACTCAGTAAATTCATTTGCAGTAGAAAAAAGCTCTCTTTCTGTTGGCTGGCTTGAATTTACTGCACTGCTGCCACCATCAGGTGAGAAAGAAGCACTGCGTCGTGCAGACCAGTGGCCCACTGTCATACCAGTTCCAGAAACTGCGCGTGGCACGCGGGCCGGACTTTAGACAGCCCAGTTCCAGACTGTCTCAAGTGCTTTGAATATGACATGAAGTGACCCAGATGACCGATTCCAGTTAGAGTCCAGTTAGATTCCAGTTACCCCTTCATCGACCTCCCACTCACTCCCAGTCAGTAATTCCAGAATACAGAGACAGGTATACTACTGGAATTATATTGTGATTACACACTTCCATAACACTTGGCACTGGAAAACTGGGATTGGCACTGGAAAACTGGGACTGAGTATTCCACTACATTCACTTTAACAAGCCACGTTGTTCAACTGTGATTTTTTTGCTGAAATCCAATTGGTCTGTGTTGACAGTTCACATTAACAAGTGACCTGTATCTGTCTGTAATGTGAACACATGGACAGGGACTAGTAAGGTTGCTGGTTCGAGCCTCACCACTGCCGTGTTGCCACTGTTGGGCCCCTGAACAAGACCCTTAACCCTCAGCTGCTCAAGTTGTACTCACTCATAATTGTAAGTTGCTTTGGATAAAAGTGTCAGCTAAATGCTGTGAATGTAAACAACAAAAATGCATCATATTTGTGAAATTACTCATTGTATTAGAATAGGCAACAGGGATGCACTGGTAGCTTATACATCACATGCATGCATTGCTCTGGAGAACAGAAAACAGTTCAACTGTATGTGATGTAGTCGGGAAGGTGCCGGTTGCCTTTAGCTGATTCCGTGGATGCTGTGGTCACTGCTGCTGTTCTCCTCCATTGTTTTTTTGATGATGATGTTTTGATGGCTATGAATCAGACGTAAATCTGATTTAGGACCACATATGAAAGTGAATGCAATCTAATTGGAAAAGATCAGATTTGTGTGTCCACACAGCCCTAAAAAAATCAGATTGGTGTCACATTAAAGCATAAAAATCCGATTTGAGTCACTTCTTGTTGGTAATGTAAAAACAGCCTTAGGTATCACCTGGTACTATAAACCGTTTCCTCATTTATAATCAGACTCTGCACCTAGACACAGGAACGACTGGCCCACCTGGGGGGAGAGGGAGAGCTCAGATCACAGAGTGGTTCGGGTCCAGTCAGACCGCAGAGTGACCCGGTCCAGTCAGACCACAGAGAGGTTCGGGTCCAGTCAGACCACAGAGTGACCCGGTCCAGTCAGGCCACAGAGTGGCTTGGGTCCAGTCAGGCCGCAGAGTGACCCGGTCCAGTCAGACCACAGAGAGGTTCGGGTCCAGTCAGACCACAGAGTGACCCGGTCCAGTCAGACCTATGACCCAGTGCTCTCTGCTGCCCCTTGTTGCAATGTCCCTGCAGGTGCAGGTGCAGGACCAGGACGAGGCGGAGAATGGTGCCGTGACCCTGTCGCTGCAGGCAACCACACCGCGGGCTGACTTCCGCCTGAACGCCAGCTCGGGCGTCCTGGTGTCGGTAGCCACGTTGGACCGCGAGCAGATCGGCCAGTACCTCCTACGTGTGGTGGCCTTCGACGCTGGCCAGTATCCACGGACCTCTACCAACACGCTCACCATCACCAGTAAGGGGCTCTCACTTCAGGCCTGGCCTGTGTACTGTAGAGAGCATTTCTGAGCACACTGTGACAGAGAGCTGGCTCTTAGGTCTGGTAGTCAGAGCTCAACTTCACATCCTGTCAGCCCTGGGTTTGAGTCCTGGGTAGGGTGGCAGACCTTGTTACACACACACATGGAGTGCTTCTGATACGGCTGCTCTGTAGACCATATTACTGTATCCACTGTTTCAGCTTCTTTAAAAGGGGCCCTGGATTCATTTGGGATTGTTAAACTGATAGACACTTTCTGCTCTCTCCTCACATATGATGCTAACTGGTCTCTCTCTCCCTCTACAGTATTGGATGTGAATGATGAGACTCCCAGCTTTTTCCCACGGATGCACAACATGTCTGTGCTGGAAAGTGTCCCGCGTGATTACATCGTAGTCAGGCTCAACTGCTCCGATAACGATGCTGGGCTCAATGCCGAGCTCAGCTACTTCATCACAGGTTAGAGGGCAAATGTCAAAGGTGACTGATACAGGCACGGTGGACCTGGATTGTGTGTGTTAATTTCAGCACTGTAATAATAATAATTAGATGATCCATAGATATTTTTCTTTGACATTTCTTTCTTGTGTGTGTGTGTGTGTGTGTGTGTTGTGCAGGTGGAAATCAGGATGGCAAGTTCAGTGTGGGGTTCAGAAACGGTGTTGTGCGCACCGTGGTGGATCTGGATCGCGAAACACAAGCTTCATACACTCTTGTCATTGAGGCTATTGGTGAGCTGTCTGTGTGTGTGTGTGTGTGTGTGTGTGTGTGTGTGTGTGTGTCTACTGTTTTGCATGTAGTTGTTAAAGTATGAGTTAGCATGGTGCACCTCCTACTCCTGCACCTCCAACACTTCCTGTCTGAGTTTGGGGTGGGGGGGGTGCAGGAGCTCAGTGCTGACTTCCTGTTTGTACTGAAACTGCTGAGGAGAGGTGGCAAGACTTCCACATTCGGATCAAACACCCACATACGTGTCGCGCACATGGCGGGTGCATGACAAGTGCATGAGAGAATAACAGCAATGACAGCACAGAGGCTGTTGAAACCAAATGGGACGTTTAAAAATATTTCAAGCAGAAGCTAAAATGACTGAAATATGCTTGAATTTTGGGTTATCAGCACAGGCCTTCAGTATAAACATCTGAATCTCATTCATTATAAAATAACTGATTTCATTAAGACACATTATGCCATATTCCCTGAGTTACTGTTTCTAAAACAGCATAAAGCAACTGATTTGAGATCAGTAGACAGTGCTCTTCCTATCATCCGTTATTCATGTGATTTGATTCTGGCTGTGTGGATTATAGTTTAAGCATGGAGAACTCAAAATGAAGTTAGGTGATGTTGAGATTGTGCTGGATTTGCAGTACTGTCTATTAACTGTATTGGATTTGCAGTAGTGTCTATAGACTGTGCTGGATTTGTAGTAGGGTCTTACAGACTGTGCTGGATTTACCGCAGTGTCTATAGACTGCTGGATTTGTAGTAGGGTCTTACAGACTGTGCTGGATTTACAGCAGTGTCTACAGACGTTGCTGGATTTGTAGTAGGGTCTTACAGACTGTGCTGGATTTACCGCAGTGTCTATAGACTGTGCTGGATTTGTAGTAGGGTATTACAGACTGTGCTGGATTTACGGCAGTGTCTACAGACGTTGCTCGATTTGTAGTAGGGTCTTACAGACTGCTGGATTTACAGCAGTGTCT
>NC_137508.1:24670000-24677500 GCF_041902795.1 Electrophorus electricus | reverse complement strand
ACCCTGCTCACACACACCTGACCCTGCTCACACAAACCTGACCCTGCTCACACACACCTGACCCTGCTCACACACACCTGACTCTGCTCACACACACCTGACCCTGCTTACACACACCTGACCCTGCTCACACAAACCTGACCCTGCTCACACACACCTGACCCTGCTCACACAAACCTGACCCTGCTCACACACACCTGACCCTGCTCACACACACCTGACTCTGCTCACACACACCTGACTCTGCTCACACAAACCTGACCCTGCTCACACACACCTGACCCTGCTCACACAAACCTGACCCTGCTCACACACACCTGACTCTGCTCACACACACCTGACTCTGCTCACACACACCTGACCCTGCTCACACACACCTGATTTAACTGTGGTAAACTAGAACACACCTGTCCCTGCTCACGCACACCTGACCCTGCTCACATATACACCTGATTTAAGTCATTGCTTCTTCGCTTTGTGATTTCAATTCCTAACTAACAATAAAGAAGATACTTCCGGAACATATGTATGTCTAACCCAAGCCTTTTCCTTCTTCTGTCTGACATTTTGTGCCCTTGTAGAAGGTAAGAGATTTTAATGTTCTTACAGTCTGAAGTGAAATACGAACCATTTGAAACTGCTGCACGTTTCCTGTTTAAAGTTCGTTCAGCTCCTCTGAGGATGTCCTATTGGTCCCTGGCCTTGTGACAGGTGTCAATCACCATTTTAGACGAGAATGACAACAGCCCTGAGTTTGACCTCACATCTGATCTGTCAGTGAATGTTCCAGAGGACACGCCCATCGGGCAGAGAGTGGGCGTGGTGTTGGCACATGACAAGGACGCTGGCAGGAATGGACTGGTGAGGAGAGAGAAAGAGAAAGAGATGGATAGAGAGAGAGAGAGAGAGAGAGAGAGAGAGAGAGAGAGAGAGGAAGGAGTTAGACAGGGCAGAAACAGAGAGAGAAACGATGAACAGAGAGAGAGAGAGAAACAGAAAGGTATTGGTCAATGTTCCTCTCTCTGTTTTCACTTCTCCTCCTCCACTTTTCCTCTCCTCTCCTCGTTCCCTCCATCCAGGTGAACTTCACACTGGTGGCAGGAAACATGCAGGATGTGTTTGACATCCGAACTATCAACAACACCTACGGAGACGTTTACGTAAATGCTCCACTCGACCGTGAATCAGTGGACCGCTACCTGCTCAAGGTGAGAGCACCTCCCCTCACTTCACCTGCACCCCCCTCACCTCACCTCACCTCCACACACCTCACCTCACATCACACCACATTGCCTTCACATTGCCTTCCCAAGGCAATGTCAGACGTAAGCCAGACCGCTCCTGTCAGACGTAAGACAGGCAAAACAAAAACAAGAACCCAGCTTAGCACCAAACGTAAGCCCTCATCAAATAATGAAAGCAAAAAAAAACAAAAAACAAAAATTTATATTTGTGTGTGTGTGTGTGTGTGTGTGTGTGTGTGTGTGTGTGTGTGTGTGTGTGTGTGTGAGTGTAGGTACGGGCCACAGATAACGGTTCTCCACCCCGCTCCACTGATCGCTCTCTGACCGTCAACATCGTGGATGTGAATGACAATGCACCGGTCATCCAGAGTCCACGTGGCTACAACATTAGCATCAGTGAGGTCAGTGCAGCTCTGCCTGTCAATCAAATGCCATCAGCACTTCTGGGGCTACATGCACCAATCAGAGAACCCCAGGCCATTCCCCCTCAGAGCTCCAGTAGTAGGAGTGTCTCCAGATGGTGTAAATGGAGTAGGTGTGGGATTCAGGATCTACAAGGCTGCCTGTCAGACACCGTTAGCAGTGATCTTATGATGTCTGTGTATGTGTGTGTGTGTGTGTGTGTGTGTGTGTGTGTGTGTGTGTGTGTGTGCATGTGTGTTTGTTTGCGCAGAATGTTGGTGGTGGTACACTTGTCCTGCGTGTGGTCGCTACAGATCGAGACATCGGGCCCAACGGTCTACTGTCCTACTACATCACCGACGGCAACCAGGACCTGACGTTTCGAATGGACCGTGTGAGCGGAGAGATAGTGACACGCCCCTCCCCTCCTGACCGGGAACGACAGCAGCAGTACACCCTCACCGTTACCGTGGAGGACGAGGGAACACGCCCACTCTCGGTAAGACTGAGTGTGCGTGTGTGTGTGTGTGTGTGTGGGTGGGTGTGTGAATGTGTGGGGGAAGCATGGTTTGTCAATAAATGAAATCCTTACTTCCACTGGCAGAAAACTACAAAATTACAAAATTACTGTGACCAATGAAATCACCAATCCTACATATTAAAATGTCCAACAACAGGCTCCAAGAGATGACAGTACCCATATATATATATATATAAATTAATTTTTTTTTTCATCCTGGTGTGGAGAATCAGCTGATGAACTAAGATACTGTATCTCCTGACGTTGCCTCCTAGGGGTATAGGCTGGAAATTGGCATTAAAAGCTGTTAATTTTTTTTTAATGGTTGCCTTTTTACAGAAAGGAAGTGTAAATTAGACATACAAAAACAGGAAACTCAAGCTGTCTACTTCAGAAACAGGAAATGACACTTTCATATATTCTACTCGTTCCTGTTTCAGGGTCTTGCAATGGTATTGGCCTCTTTAAACATGTGTGAAACCATGTTTGTCTCTCCCTGCACACACACACACACACACACACACACACACACACACACACACACACACACACACACACACACACACACACACACACACACACACACACACACACACACACCTCTTCACCTTGTATGGTAGAACAATTTGTCCTTATGCTGTCAGCTACTTGCTACATGAGCTTAACACACTTTTTGAATGGTGAGTCTGTGCTGCTTAGAACAAGACCAGCTGGAACTTGGGAAATAGTTTTATTTTACAAAATAGACAAAAGATTTTATAGATTTTGTACGGCAGTTTTAATACATTTTACAGATCTCTGGTAACTTAAGGGATTGCATACGCACACACACACACACACACACACACAATCCTCATTGTCACACACATGTACATGCTCGCAAACATCAGTGCACACATGAGAATATTTACTAGTTTGTCACTTTCAAATGTATCATAGAAGGCATCATAAAACAGAAACGCACCACAAACGGTCTCGTAATTATTCTGAATCAATAATCACGGGTTTGTGTTCTTTCTGAACTCATGGCAGTTTTGTTACAAAGGAGAAACGTGTAAAGTGCAGGATGACTTCTGGATCGAGTCCTGGCTGACTCCTCAAAGCGCCTAGCCCCTGCCCAGACACCTCTCCCCCTATGCTGTCCAGGGTTATGAAACATTCCAGCCTGTCTGTGCTGTAAGTGTACGCTGAGGAGAGCAGACACCGGCCAAGCAGCACTCATTGCTGCAGGAGGCAGGGGTCAAAAGAGGTGGTGCCAGGGTGGGGGTGTGGGGGGTGGAGGTATTTTCTATGCTTCCGCTGGAGAAGCGAGGGAAGACAGAGGAGAGACACAGAAAGAAAAGCGCAGGGCAATTCCAGAGGAAAAGACGAGCCAGCCTGATCTCTCCTTCTTATGCTGGCAGGAAGTCATGTGACTCTGGGATGGGTTCTGCAAATCAAATACAAACATGTCAGTGCATGTCGCATAGCGTGGGCCTCTTGTGCACGCTACGCTGCTAACGCTAGCAGAAGGGCGCAGCTGCCGTCAGCACACACACACACACACACACACACACAGGTTCCCAGAATCAGATTTTGTAGGAAAATAAAGCCCGAAGCAGAAATGGGTGTTGTGAAACCAGGTTAGAAAGGAGAAATGGCAACGATGAAAAGCTCAGCTGATCTAAAGGTCATCAGGGAGGTGGGGGGAGTCTCCACAGTGCCTCTCCCTCCCTCGCTCTCTCAGGACGTAGGCCCAGACTGAGTAAGCCACTCATACAGCTGTATCAGCACATGCGTGTGCACGTTCATACACCTGTATCAGTGTGCACACGCGTGTGCTCATACAGCTGTAACAGCACATGCATGTGCACATTCATGCAGATGTATCAGCACACGTGCGTGCACACTCACACACCTGTATCAGCACAAGCGTGTGCACGCAAGCTGACCCGGGGGCCAAGCAGTGAGGGTTGGCATATTTGAAGCACATATATGTTTTGTTACACTTCTGTGCCCTGGGGCTGCTGTGTGAGGCAGAGAGAGATAGAGACAGTAATCTAGGGAGTGTGCGGGTGACGGAGGTTTTGAGTCTGTGTATGGATTTCAAAATGTGTGTGTGTATGTGTTTGTGTGTGTGTGTGTGTGTATTTAAGGGTCTCTGTGCACGTGTGTACATGGTTGTGGGCATGTGGGTGCAGGTGCGTGTGTGTTTGTATATGTGTGTTTCTAGTGTGGGACTTTAGTAGTCAGGTTGGAGTTGGATTGCAGCAGTGTGTGTGTGTGTGTGTGTGTGTGTGTGTTTTACCACTTGCCTTGAGCAGGAAAGAACACTTCTCCGTGCGTGTTGGGTGTGAATGGTGTTCCGGGGGCAGACAGCAGGTGCCCTGATTCGGATGCCTGGCGGGTTAAAATGGCAGACACAGGTCGGTACTGAGGCCTGGGGGATCCGCCCGTGAACACAGGGTTGTCATGGCCCTGGGCCTCACTGCACGGGCGTGGGGAGAGAGAGAGAGGGGACAGGAGCCCGTTTAAAACCACCCCTTGGTTCCACAGGCAACACTACATTGACATGACAGTCGCAGACACCGGGACTCACCTGTCCATGCGCACCAGCTCGTGTGCACCTGTGTAGAGAGTGAAGAGGTAACGAATCACTGTGTGGCAGGAAGCCAAATATCTGTGACAAGAATCTGCCTTGCACCAAGCGCTTGCCCACATTAAACCCACCGTGCAGGGCAGGATGTGCAGTACACACACACACACAGTCCTAAAGGCTGTGAGAACCGCACTGAAGAACACAAGGCTTTCAGAGATAGTAATCGGTGAGAAATCAGCTTCACACTAGAGAAACCAAGTGAAGATCTTCTGAAAACCTTCAGACCACCAGAATGAAGGATTTGTAGTTTCCAGTAGCAAAGCATTTTAAAGAGAATTTTGTAAAATGTCTTGTGTGGTGTGAAATGCACATTTGTTGAGTCGGAATTGTTCACAGTTATAGTACTAGGGGCCGTAGGTTATCTGCTATCAAAAATGAACAGTGAACTCACAGGTCTTCTAAGCTTTTATGGATCACATTGATAATATCAAGCCGATGGTAAAGTGGTGCTTAATTTAAAAAATGACATTTTTCCTTACAATGCCCTCCCTGTAGCCCTGCATGTGTTTTGTGTAGTATTGTGTAGGCAGGGGTGCATCGCAGAGTCAACTCATATATAAGTGATCATCAGAGGAGCCACAACAGGTCACAACTGTGCCCGCAGACTCTATATATATATTCTATGGTTGCATCTGGTTAAGTGTTCAGAAGGGTGGTGAACTGTGTGTGTGTGTGTGTGTGTGTGTGTGTGTGTGTGTGTTTGTGTGAGTATGTGTGTGTGTGTGTGTGTGTGTGTGTGTGTGTGTGTGTGTGTGTGTGTGTAAACTATGGTTAATTGTTCAGAAGGGTAGTGAATTGTGTGGTACCCGGTTGCAAAAATAATGGAGAAAATACATTTTGAAAACAGACCTCCTCAAAGTCCTCTGCATACTATGTCATCCTCCAAAATATGTGAGAAAACTACAAATAAACTCCTGACAAAAGCAGCTGCTGGTGTTAGTCATGTTTACAGGCTGTAACTACAGGCTAGTAACAACAAAATCCCGTTAGTCATGTTTACGGGCTGTAACTACAGGCTAGTAACAACAAAAGCCCGTTAGTCATGTTTACGGGCTGTAACTACAGGCTAGTAACAACAAAAGGCCGTTAGTCATGTTTACGGGCTGTAACTACAGGCTAGTAACAACAAAAGGCCGTTAGTCATGTTTACGGGCTGTAACTACAGGCTATTAACAACAAAAGCCCGTTAGTCATGTTTACGGGCTGTAACTACAGGCTATTAACAACAAAAGCCCGTTAGTCATGTTTACGGGCTGTAACTACAGGCTAGTAACAACAAAAGCCCGTTAGTCATGTTTACGGGCTGTAACTACATGCTAGTAACAACAAAAGCCCGTTAGTCATGTTTACGGCTGTAACTACAGGCTAGTAACAACAAAAGCCCGTTAGTCATGTTTACGGGCTGTAACTACATGCTAGTAACAACAAAAGCCCGTTAGTCATGTTTACGGGCTGTAACTACAGGCTAGTAACAACAAAAGCCCGTTAGTCATGTTTACGGGCTGTAACTACAGGCTATTAACAACAAAAGCCCGTTAGTCATGTTTACGGGCTGTAACTACAGGCTAGTAACAACAAAAGCCTGTTAGTCATGTTTACGGGCTGTAACTACAGGCTAGTAACAACAAAAGCCCGTTAGTCATGTTTACGGGCTGTAACTACAGGCTATTAACAACAAAAGCCCATTAGTCATGTTTACGGGCTGTAACTACAGGCTAGTAACAACAAAAGCCCGTTAGTCATGTTTACGGGCTGTAACTACAGGCTAGTAACAACAAAAGCCCGATAGTCATGTTTACGGGCTGTAACTACAGGCTATTAACAACAAAAGCCCGTTAGTCATGTTTACGGGCTGTAACTACAGGCTATTAACAACAAAAGCCCGTTAGTCATGTTTACGGGCTGTAACTACAGGCTATTAACAACAAAAGCCCGTTAGTCATGTTTACGGGCTGTAACTACAGGCTATTAACAACAAAAGCCCGTTAGTCATGTTTACGGGCTGTAACTACAGGCTATTAACAACAAAAGCCCGTTAGTCATGTTTACGGGCTGTAACTACAGGCTAGTAACAACAAAAGCCCGTTTGCTTGTGTGCATCCTTTGAGAATGCAGTTTTGAGAGGAAACACAGAAGTAATCCATGAGTAATAGTTTACACTAAAAATAAAATTAAGGCCAAAACCTTATTAGAAAACTATTGCATCCAGCTTCAGATGTTTGGTCCCTAGCACTACAACTGAACAATTCTGACTCAGTGAGATTCTTTAGAATGATGCATTTAGCAGCAAAACTCTTAATAACTTTGATTACATCTACACCACTGAGAACTAAAGACATTTCATGGAGTTCCCTTTTGACACTTATGGACAGTGCATCAACAACATATCTGCATTGCCAGTTGTTGCTATGGCAACGATGAAGAAAAAGCGCTCATCTACACTCCTGGGATTTTATAACCACTTGGAATGAATGTTATGATTGAAACATCTATGGTACCTTCTCATATATAAACTGGTTCCTCGTGCTAGAACTTCAGAAGCACTTTGCTTGCATAGCTGATGAAGGACCTTTATCCAAAATGTCCTGTCTCACAAAGTTTCCAGAGAAAGAGGAGGATTCAGATAGCGGACCTTCACTGAGCAAGCAAAATGCCACACACACACGCACACACACACGCACACACACACACACGCA
>NC_137508.1:24662500-24665000 GCF_041902795.1 Electrophorus electricus | reverse complement strand
TGTGCTACACTGGGGTGTGCTATACTGGGGTGTGCTACACTGGGTGTGCTATACTGTGTGCCCTGCACAGTGTGTCCTACAGAGGATGTGCTACACAGTGTATGTTACACAGGATGTGCTACAGTATGTGTGCTACACAGTGTATGATACACAGCGTGTGCTACAGTATGTGTGCTACACAGTGTGTGCAACACAAGGTGTGTTAGAGTGGCGCTCCTGTGGACTGGGGTATAGTAGCAACACACAGGGCACAGCCACTCATAAATATCTCTGGATAAGAGTGCACGGCGAACACTGAAGATGTAAATCAGTAAAGCCCCATCTGGATTTGCCTGTCAAATCCACATACTGCTCCTAGACAGTCCCTGGCACTGTATCAACTTAATCCAACCAGCCTGGTCTCACCCTCCTTCCAGGGGTCATACTGGGAATGCAAGTGAGCACGATCTGTGTACCTAAAGGTGACTCCAATGTAACACACACTTAATTGTGCAGTAAACATCTGGCGTGGGGGACCCCTCAGCGAGCACCCAGACAGCTCGCGGGACGCTCAATCAGTACTTTACCTTCTGCTCAGAGAAACCACTGGCAGGCCAGACAGTTTACGTCGTCGTCCCCAACCGACACATCCTGCTCTTTCTCAACCTACTTATGTTTTACTTCACGACGCAACAGGTGTTGCGCGTCTTTCGGTGGATGCAACCTAACAGCGAGCAGGGGTCAAACACATGAGCCTTGCGACAGATGTTTAGGGGTGGAAGCGCGCGGCCCTGAAGCACCGATCGCGGAAAATGAAACTGTCAGCTGTAGAGGGAAACGGATCCAGTCCGCGACTTTCCAAGTGCAACTTCACATCGGCCGGGGAGCCTGCGCGTGCTGCGCGTAATCGTCTCCAACCGCTGCCACAATGAAATAAGTTAAATAAGTGAGCATGGATATCGTGGAGGCGGTGATGCGTCACACTAGTAACACCATGGCACCAATACAAACACACCCTTGAAGTTTTCAGCATCAAACTCAGTGGCAGCAAGTAGAAGAGACGAGGAGCTAGGTTACAGGTTCACACACGCCTTTAAACACCCGAGACCACGGAGCCCAGACTCCACTTACCTTGAGCAGTGAGAAAAGCAACGATAAACACCGGGGGGAATGTCCAGGAAGCTGCGCGCATCGCCATCGATACCGGGGAGAATCTACGTAGCAATGGCACTTTTGAAACTTCAAATGTAGTTGTTCTCGATCCTGATCACACGTTATCTGTCAGAAGCGTCCAGAGTATATCGACCTTGTGCAACAAAATGACAGCAGAGGTTGAATTAAAAAACCTTCCCTTAGCCTTCGTGTTCTGCAGAGCAACTTTGGGAACTTTGCGTCTGTTCTCCTGGAGCGCCGAAACGCGCAGCTCGGTGCTGGCTCGAGACTATCGCTGTATACCTCGAGACCGACCTCGATACGGTGTCGTCCCTCCGCCCCGCCCCGCCCCGCCAGACGCCCCGCCCTCCACCAAACCGGAGCAGAAATTAAAATAAAGTCGAATAAATCTGAGGTATAAATGTGGTCGGTAAACTATTTAAAACAAATGTTTTTCCTAAAGATGCCGAAATGAAGCAGAATACCCAAACGCAGCCAGCAGATTTATAGTCAAGTTTTGCCCAGTATTGATTAATAAACTAATATTTCGTAATGCCAGTTAAACGGTGGTCAGAAGTCTCACTTTTGGGTGACTGCAACATTGGAAATTGAAGTGAAAATGTTAACTTGAGCGTGTTTTCATGACAGGGATTTGAGACACTAGGTAACCCCGGCAGGTCAAACAGGAAAAACGGCATCGGAGGAAGAAGCACACAGTTTTCAGGAGATTGATTATTCTATTCGCAGCCACCAGCCAGCCACGAACCTGCCAGCACTGGGACATGGCGGCTACAGTTGGGGCCATAGTCAGCTGTTTGTGTAAGTAGGCAAATTTTAAAACAAAGATGCAAACTCTGCTGGCATGGCGGTCTGTTACTCAGGGAAATGAAGATGAGTGGTATGAAAACGAGGGAGCGATACCAGCACACTATTGGGGCAGCTGGGTAACAAAGCCCTTCTGCTGTAGGGGGGGGGGGGCAGGTTTTCCTGCAGCTACTACAGAACATTGTGATCTTTAATGGAATTCTTGCAGGATTTTCCCATCACATGGTCCTTCTACACATTTCCCCACTATACAATCCTGTTATTACTTTTACCAAGAAGGAAACCCAGTATTGTGTTCTTAACAGCAGGGATAAGTATCAACATGATTTTAATAATCAATTGAATCAATCAGTTGATTGATTCAAATCAATTGAACTGTTGAATCTGAATTGTTGAATCTGAACTGGTTCAACTGGTTATGGAATGCAAAGGCACTAAATTTCACAAACAGACTTATTAACAACAAACAGTTCTGCGGGTGGGCGTGGTGTGGAAAGTACAGGGTCTGGGTGGTCTCCCTGCCACTGCCAGCATGGGTTACATC
>NC_137508.1:24597500-24660000 GCF_041902795.1 Electrophorus electricus | reverse complement strand
GGCAACCTGGATGGAGTCTTCTACATCAACGAAACTGTGAGAGAGGGGGGGAGAGAGAAGGAGAGAGGGAGAGAGAGAGAGAGGGAGAGAAGGAGAGAGAGAGAGAGAGAGAGAGAGAGAGAGACAGAAGGAGAGTGAGAGGGAGAGAAGGAGAGAGAGAGAAGGGGAGAGGGAGAGAGAGAGGGAGTGAGAGGGAGAGAGGGGGGGGGAGGTGTGAGGGAGAGAAAGAGGAAAGGAAAATAGATGAGATGAAAGGATAAGTAGAGAAGGAGAAGTGAATGTGGAGTGCAGGACAATGGGTTTCTTTGGTATAGGTATTGCGTAAACTGGGTATTGCGTAAACTGGACTAAACGTTCTCTCTGTGTCTGTGTGCCAGTCTGGAGTGGTTCAGGTGAACAGGCCTCTGGACCGAGAGAGAACATCAGAGTACACGCTAACAGTCACAGTGAAGGATAATCCCGAGAATCCTCGCATTGCCCGCAGGGTAGCGCACTCGCCGCTGCACTACATTACCCACACTGCACTGTAACCCATCCTAGTCTACACCACACTGCACTGTAACCCATCCTAGTCTACACCACACTGCACTGTAACCCATCCTAGTCTACACCACACTGCACTGTAACCCATCCTAGTCTACACCACACTGCACTGTAACCCATCCTAGTCTACAGTGCATTAGACAGCAGCACTGATGCCCCATGACTCTCCCAGTACTGACCTTCCACTACCACCCCTGTACCTCTGCAGGACTCAGACCTGCTGGTGGTCTCCATTCAGGACGTGAACGACAACAGACCCATCTTTACCTCCCCCAGCTACAGAGGGGAAATCAGTGAGAACTCTCTCCCAGGTAGAGCCCAGTCTCTCTCTCTCTCTCAGTCTCTTTGCCCCATCTCTCTCTCTCTCTCTCTCTCTGTCTCTTTGCCCCTGTCTCTCTCTCTCTCTCCTTCTTTTTTCCCTCTCTACCTATCTGTTGGTGAAGCTGGTGAGTAATGTGAGCAGTGTTTGTAGCTGCATGGTGATGGCGGACACATTCTTTAAGATGCCTTCGTTTGTAAGGAGATGATTAACGTTATTTCTGGGTTATTTCTGAGGGGACGTGGTTGGGTATGAGAGGCCATGTGTAGAGCTGCCTGGAGCCTGATCCAGCCCGCCCACTGGTGTTTGTGTGCAGCCAGGACCCATTCTGGGTTTCCCACAAGCCCCTGTTTCTGGTCTATAACTGTAGACTTGATATGATTCTTAACCAGAATATGCATCCAGTCTGCTCCCTGGATTCAGTTCAGAAACCTCAGAGAGTCGTTATCTTCCCATCATGCTCTGATCCTCACTGTGTGCCCTCTACCGCCCACTAGGCACCACGGTGCTGGTTCTGAACGGGCCGGTGCTGGCCGTGGACAGGGACGTGGGGCCAAACGCGGTGGTGAGGTACAGCCTGCTGGGCCCCAGAGTGGATCTCTTCACCATTAACGCCAGCACAGGTGAGCTCTGGCAGACTTAGGAAAACATCAGGAATATCCTTCTACCCCAGATGTCCAGCAAACAACTCTCTTTATGTGCCCAACATCTCCCTCCCTGTCCCCTCGCTCGTCTCTAGCTGAGGTCTCCGTGCGCCAGGGTGCGGTGTTGGACAGGGAGAACTTCACGGACCCACGGCTGGATCTGACGGTGCTGGCACAGGACGTGGGGCGGCTCAACAGCAGTGTTCCCCTCACCATCGCCATCCTGGACAAGAACGACAACCCCCCTGTGTTCAGGCCATCCAGCTTCAGTGTTCGCCTTCCAGAAAACAGCCCCACAGGCGAGAGAGAGGGAGACAGACAGAGAGAAAGACAGACAGAGAGAGAGAGAGACAAACAGACAGAAACAGAGAGAGAGATGGTAGATTTTACATGGCCAATTTCGCCTGGTGTTCTGTGTGCCTTCTTTGAAGTGGCAGTGGTGTGTGTGTGTGTGTTTGTATCTCAGGTGTGGTAGTGACTCAGCTCTCAGCTACGGATGCAGACGACGGCTCCAATGGTTGGCTGCAGTACCGGCTGGAGGGCGGAGCCCAGGACCGCTTCGTGGTTGACGCCCTTTCAGGGGCCGTCGTCGTGGGCAACGCCACCCTGGATCGTGAGGAGCGTTCCTCCTACCGGCTGGTTGTCGTGGCAACGGACAGGGGCACGCCCCCTCTTTCAGGCACGGCATCCCTGACGGTCGTCCTGGACGACGTAAATGACTCACGGCCGCGATTCCTGCAGCCCGTGCAGGCCATCAGTGTGAACGAGTCCACCCCGCCTGGTGTGGTGGTCGCTACGCTCGCTGCCGAGGACCCAGACCTCCAGCCCCGCCTCGAGTATTACATCATCTCAGTGGAAGCAAAGGATGATGGGAACAAGCCAGTGAGTGGACTGCAGGAATCGTTTGGCATCGACTTCCACACAGGTGAGTCCAACACAGGTGTGCTCATAATGTATGTAACTATGTAGGTATGTAACCTTTGAGTGTGTGCGTGTGTGCGTGTGTGTGTGTGTGTGTGTGTGTCCTCAGGTGCTGTATTTGTGCGATACCCCTTGAACAGAGAACTTGTTGCTACGTTTGAGATCATAGCGTCAGTGCACGATAATGCCAGTGACATCATCGACATGTCAGTTAGTGTCCCAAATGGTGAGTAGCACCTCTCTCTCTCTCTCTCTCTCATCTCTCTTTTCTGTCTTTTCTCTCTTTTCTTTTCCCTCACTCTCTTCTTTGGTCTCATGCGTTTGTTACATTTGTTTTTATGCAATTTCCTCGCATCTACTTCCTGTTGCACTTTTTCTTCCTCTTTTCTCACAAGTGTTTCTCTTGGTAACTCCTCCCCCCCACCCTGAAAACCCTGCCCTCTCCCTGCCTGACCCCTCCCCCGGCTCCTTCTCCTTACAGCCAGACTGACCATCAACATTTTGGACGTAAACGACAACGCTCCCCGGTTCCGCCCGTTCGGGGTGACAAACTTCTCGGAGAGCGTCTTGGAGGGGGCCCAGGTGGGCACCACACTCCTGTCTGTCTCTGCCGTGGACCCGGACAAGGGGCCCAATGGCCAGATCTACTACGAGCTTCTCAATCTGCCCAGAGGAGGCTACCTCAGACTGGAGGACCCGTCCACGGGTACCAGCACCACACGCACGCACACGCTGGCGAGGTTTCTGAACCAGCCAATAACAATCCAGCCTGATGTGTGCTGCCCCTCCTCCCCCAGGAAAGATCTTAGCCAATCAGACGGTGGATTACGAGCAGGTGCAGTGGTTAAACTTCACCATACGTGTGCAGGACCAGGGCAGTCCACCCCGCTCCTCTGAGCTCCCCGTGTACCTGCGCATCGTCGACGTCAACGACAACAACCCTATCTTCACTCAGCGTTCGTACCAGGTGGGTCTGTGCTGGTGAGACAGAGCACACTGTCAGGGCACCTTAGAGGGGTCAGGTCACCAGTGCATTTCCTTTCGTCACTTGTGATTGTGTCACTTCTCACTGTACAGATAATGATAGATTTGGCAAACCTGCACAGTGCACTTCACTATTTTTTTAGCCAAATCATGATTATCCGTCTCTTCAGTTCTACTTACAGAATAATGGACACAGTGTGTGTAAATGTGTGTCTGTACCTCTTTGTGTGTGTGTGTCTGTGTGTGTGTGTTTGTGTGTACCTACAGAGGCCAGTGTTGGAAGATGTAGCTTTGGGCACTATCATATTGCGTGTTAGTGCAACAGACGCAGACTCAGGACTGTTCTCCATTATTGAGTATGCACTGGTGGATGGAGAGGGCAAGTTTGGAATCACCCCCTCTACGGTCAGTGTGTGTGTGTGTGTGTGTGTGTGTGTGTGTGTGTGTGTGTGTGTGTGAGAGTGTGTGTGAATTTAACCCGCACTCCTCTCCTGTCTTCCTCCCAGGGTGACATCTACATCCTCTCTCCCCTGGACAGAGAGACCAAAGACCACTACACGCTCACAGCCGTCGCCAGGGACAACCCTGGGGGTAGCCCGAGCAACCGGCGAGAGAACTCTGTGCAGGTGTGTGAGTTTGGCCGTTCATCGAGGACACGTTTAACACACCGTAGGAGCGTCTGAGAGTCCCCCGGCTGACCGAGGACAGAACACACTCCTTCACATGAGTCAGAGTCAACACAACAAGTGTTACAAGCACTCGAGCATGCATTCAGCTTCAGTAGTCTGTGTTTCAAAGAGGATGTTTGTAAAGTGTCCATGTGAGTGCACACCACACACCTGTGCACACACACAGAGGAAGCAAGTGGTTGAGCTAGCAAAACACAGACAGTGCATGCACATGCACACACCAGCGTCGCTCACCCACACTGCCTGTGACGGAGGGAGCATTTCTACTGTCTGTGAAATCACTTAGGGAGAGAGAAACAGAGTCATTTGAAGCAGAAATGATTTGAAATGCTTTGTCCCTGGGCTCTCTCTCTCTCTATCTCTCTAATTCGCTGTATCTCTCTCTTTAATTTGCTCTGTCTCTACCTCTCTATGAATTTCATTCAACAATACTTTGTGGTAATCTGTGGCATAAGTTACATTATTGCCAGAACAAATTGGCACAAACAGGAAAGGGGAAATAGGCAGGAATAGAGCAACAAAAGTACATCACGTAACGAATCTGCTGGCCCGAGTGCCGATGGGCGTGGAGCAGGACGCACAGACTCCCTCAGTGAGGTAAAACATTTATTAACAAAAGACACAGACAAGACTGGTGGCACTCATATAAAACATTAACAAAAGACACGACTTCCTTAATTAACACAACACACTACACAAAAACACTTAACAAGGACTACATACGTGTTTAACATAACAGCAGACTAACAGTGACCAACACTGTACACAGACTAGCAGAGATTTAAATAGACACGACATTAAACCCCCTGCAGGTGTGCGTAATCACAAAAGGCGTGGCCACACACAAGGTGAACCCCCCCCCCCCCCCATCACGTGACTCGTGGGGGGGAACGTCCCGTGACACATCATCTACAAAATAGTTAATTAACAAAAATACATCATCTACAAAATAGTTAATTAACAAAAATACATCATCTACAAAATTATTAACAAACAAAAGTTTATAATCTACAAAATAATTCATTAAGAGTCATCAGTAATCAACATTATCTACAAATGAATAACAGTCATTAATCACTAATACTGACCAACTGAAGGAAAGAAAAAAAAATTAAAGACAAAAGTATTCATCCTCTCTCCCCCTCTCTCTCTCTCTCCCCCTCTCTCTCTCTCTCTCCCCTCCCCTCCCCTCTCCCCCTCTCTCTCTCCCCCATCTCTCTCTCCCCCTCTCTCTCTCTCCCATCTCTCTCTCTCTCTCTCTCTCTCCCTCCCCCATCTCTCTCTCTCTCTCCCCCCCTCTCTCCCCCATCTCTCTCTCTCTCTCTCTCTCTCTCTCTCACTCTCCCCTCCCCTCTCCCCCCTCTCTCTCTCTCCCCCATCTCTCTCTCTCTCTCTCTCTCACTCTCCCCTCCCCTCTCCCCCCTCTCTCTCTCTCCCCCATCTCTCTCTCTCTCTCTCTCCCCTCCCCCCTCTCTCTCTCACTCTCCCCTCCCCTCTCCCTCTCTCTCTCTCTCTCCCTCATCTCTCTCTCTCTCTCCCCCCCTCTCTCCCCATCTCTCTCTCTCACTCTCCCCTCCCCTCTCCCCCCCCCTCTCTCTCTCCCCCCTCTCTCTCTCTCTCTCTCTCTCTCACTCTCCCCTCCCCTCTCCCCCCCTCTCTCTCTCTCTCCCCATCTCTCTCTCTCTCCCCTCCCCCCCTCTCTCTCTCACTCTCCCCTCCCCTCTCCCTCTCTCTCTCTCTCTCTCTCTCTCCCTCATCTCTCTCTCTCTCCCCCCCTCTCTCCCCATCTCTCTCTCTCACTCTCCCCTCCCCTCTCCCCCCCCTCTCTCTCTCCCCCATCTCTCTCTCTCTCTCTCCCCTCCCCCCCTCTCTCTCACTCTCCCCTCCCCTCCCTCTCTCTCCCTCTCTCTCTCTCTCTCTCCCTCATCTCTCTCTCTCTCTCCCCCCCTCTCTCCCCATCTCTCTCTCTCACTCTCCCCTCCCCTCTCCCCCCCTCTCTCTCTTTCCCCCTCTCTCTCCCCCCTCCCTTCCTCCCTCTCTCTCTGCTCCAGGTGCTGGTGACAGTCCTGGATGTGAATGATTTTCGACCGCGCTTTTCCGAGCGTGTCTTCAGCACCAATGTGTTTGAAAACGAACCGAGTGGAACGACTGTGATCACGCTGACGGCCATCGACCTGGACGAGGGAGAGAACGCCCTCATCACCTACAACCTGCAAGGACCTGGAGCAGGTACAGCATGCACACACACACACACACACACACACACACACACACACATGCCAGCGTGCACACATGCACACACACAGAAACACAAATGATACTTCTCTCTCTGTCTGTCACACTGTGTGATTTTGTTTCTCTCACTGCCTCTCTCTCAGTTTCTATGTAAATGGGCTTTATATGAGCGTGTTGTTTCTGTCTAAAGAGGGACGGGGCGTCTACACTTTGCCAGCAGGGTTGCGGTCTGTCATCTTCAGTTTTTGCGGAGACTTCTCACCGGGCAGCAAACCTGGCGTGGAGACCTTTGGCCTGTGTGGCACTTTGTAGAACTGGAGGCTGGGACAGGGACCTGTGTCTGTTCCTAATGGGCAATAAAAGGCTGACCTTACAAAATCTACCACTCTTATTCTGGACTTTTTAAAATTCATTGGACAGAACTCTGTGCGGCGCAGGACTCTGGACTCTAGGGGATTTGGTAACCCTAGTGGGTCCTCAGCTGTGTGATCTTAGAAAGAGTAGCGGCTCACTTAAGTGTAAAGTCTCTGTGTTTCGTGTGACATCTTCTGTGTAAATGGATGTCTGCGTTAACACAGGAAGAGTTCTGCTCACGTCGGACCCCCCTACAGCGGTAGGAGTGTTGGTGGGGGCAACGACACATTTCCTGTGTTATCACCCGACCTTGGAGATTGTGAGAGCCGCTTTTTACAGCTATCGGGTGTTGAGAACATGGTCTTAGAGGAGGTGTCTGGGAACACCCTCTATAGAGTCTGTGTCAAAGTTTTAAATAAAGATAAACTAAATGGCAAGATCAATACCCTTTGGGGGAGGATTCAGTTCAGCCTGGAGACTCTATAAACCAGCGCTGACAAGGCTTTACGCTGATCTACAGTGGAGAAGTTTACATGGTGGAGGAGCAATTTATGCTTTTGTTTCAAACCCAGCTGCTAGTCCAGAGTGTCCACATTGTGGCATGAATGAAACCGTTTTTCACTGTTTTATGGAATGTTCCACGTTGACATCTTTGTTTAATCTCTTAGTAATGATTTTTGTTTGGTTTGGGGTTGTTTTTACATCAGCACTCTTTATTTATGGGTATAATTACACACAGAAGAAGAAAGCACAGTGTCAACTTTGGAATTTCATTCCAGGGCAGTCTAAGATGGCCGTGTGGATTAGGAGGGAGTGTTTGGCTGAGGGCCAGACTGACAGTAGCTTTGTAAATGTAAATGTTTATAAGATCGGTGAAGAGTCGTATAGTGTTTGAGTTTTATTCTGCTATGAGCGATCTCACTACTTTTGAAAATATTTGGGGTTACAGTGATGTCTTGTGTTCTGTGAAAAATGGGAAGTGGCTTTTGGTGGGTTTTTTTAGTTACATTTTCTCTGTTTTGTAATTGTAGGGTGTTTGTATGTTTTATATTGTGACTGATTAATACATTTTATCGTGACACTCTCTCTCTTTCTCTCTTTGTCTCTTTCGTAGATGCCTTCTCTCTGGATCCGGACACAGGTGTGATCCGCTCTCAGCGGTTGCTCCACAGCTTCGAGAGGTTCAACCTGACTGTCATAGCAACGGACCACGGCAGACCTCCCCTCTGGGGCACTGCCGGCCTCCACATCACCGTCGTTGACGTCAACGACAACCGACCCGTTTTCATCAGACCAGCCAATGGAACCATCATGCACATCCTGGAGGTGGGGTGTGTGAGCATGTGTGTGTGTGTGGGGGGGGGGACGCATGTGTGTGTTTATTATTCATTTATTCATTCATTCATTCACAGTCTAGAGCAGATTTTGGGATAACACACACTATTTTTAATTACCGTATTTAATCCAACCACTTTTACATCTGTACCACACTGTGTGTGTGCAGGTCACTGTGTCTGTAGATCACTGTGTGTGTAGGTCACTGTGTGTGTAGGTCAGTGTGGGTTTAGATCACTGTGTGTGTGTGTGTGTGGGTGGTTGGGTGGGGGGGCTTTGAGCCAAAGCATGAGACACCACCACAAAGCCATCTGATTGACCAACAATATATTATATATTAATCTCACACTGTTTTCATAAAGGGGCAGGAAGGGGGATCTGAGATCAGTCTCTTCACCCTCCTGTACCGCGGCTCACACACTCTCTTCTGATTAACTGTAGTTACCTTACTTGGCTGTAGTTACCTGATTAACTGTAGTTACCTCACTCAGCTGTAGTTACCATATTAGCTGTAGTTACTCAGCTGTAATAACCTGACTCATCTCAACTCTGGGGAATCCACTGAGTTGTAGCAGGGTTTGGGCCCACACTGAGCCATGCCCACAGAGGCAGGTCTACCACCCTTCTAACCAATGGGTGGATGTGGTTGCAGGAGCAGCCTCCCGGCCTGCTGGTGTACGAGGTGTTTGCCACAGACGTGGACGAGGGCGTGAACGGTGAGGTGCGCTACGGCTTCCTGCAGACAGGAGCTGGCTCGCGGGACTGGGATAGCTTCCGCATAGACCCGCTAACAGGGGTCATCACTACCACCGTCAAACTGGACCGCGAGAAACAGGCCCTGTACAGCGTGAGTGCGCCGTGTGTGTGTGTGAGTGTGTAACCACTACATGTCACTGATGTTATAAATGGTGGATTATAACTTAGCCACGCTTTATGTAGCCTTCTGAATACATAAAGTATGTTGGCCTATTAAAAACAGCTGCAGGGGAAGTGAGCCACATGAAACAGAGAATATAGAGTACAGTGCATTCGCAGAGTATATAAATCTCACCTGTGCTGTAAAAGCCCTCTATGTGTAGTGTTAGGATCAGTGTGTGTAGTCTGTAGTGTTAGGATCAGTGTGTGTAGACTGTAGTGTGTAGTGATAGGATCAGTGTGTGTAGACTGTAGTGTGTAGTGTGTAGTGTTAGGATCAGTGTGTGTAGACTGTAGTGTGTAGTGTGTAGTGTTAGGATCAGTGTGTGTAGACTGTAGTGTGTAGTGTTGGGATCAGTGTGTGTAGACTGTAGTGTGTAGTGTTAGGATCAGTGTGTGTAGACTGTAGTGTGTAGTGTTGGGATCAGTGTGTGTAGACTGTAGTGTGTAGTGTTAGGATCAGTGTGTGTAGACTGTAGTGTGTAGTGTTAGGATCAGTGTGTGTAGACTGTAGTGTGTAGTGTGTAGTGTTAGGATCAGTGTGTGTAGACTAGTGTGTAGTGTGTAGTGTTAGGATCAGTGTGTGTAGACTGTAGTGTGTAGTGTGTAGTGTTAGGATCAGTGTGTGTAGACTGTAGTGTGTAGTGTGTAGTGTTAGGATCAGTGTGTGTAGACTGTAGTGTGTAGTGTTAGGATCAGTGTGTGTAGACTGTAGTGTGTAGTGTTAGGATCAGTGTGTGTAGACTGTAGTGTGTAGTGTTAGGATCAGTGTGTGTAGACTGTAGTGTGTAGTGTTAGGATCAGTGTGTGTAGACTGTAGTGTGTAGTGTTAGGATCAGTGTGTGTAGACTGTAGTGTGTAGTCTGTATAGTTTCATTACCTGTTCATCAGATTGGAATAGTGGCTGTCAGAGCACGTTGAGACACACACAGATATCTTCCTCAGCCCATTCCTTAAGGCCCAGCATCCAGTCCACGGTTTAGCTGTAACTCAGGAGGTATTCAGGCTCAGAACTTGCAAGGAGCCAGAATGTGGCGTGGCAGAGGGTGCGGCAGACTGGGTGGAGAAACACCGTTCTAGCCGAGGCACACTTGTTATGAAGATGTGCAGTAAATAACACTGTGTGTGTGTGTGTGTGTGTGTGTGTGTCCAGCTGATTGTTGTGGCGTATGATCTAGGTCAGCCTGTCCCATACGAGACCACGCAGCCTCTGCAGGTCGCTCTGTCTGACATCGATGACAACGAGCCGGTCTTTCTCAAGCCTCCGGTCCGTAAGCCCCGCCCTCTCCTCACTGCCTCATGCTATCGACCTTCTTCACACTGCCAAACTTTTCTTTTACTCATGTTTAGTGGTTGGGTCAAGCCATTTATTATTATTCATTTATTATCAAACAATTGTTTTTGCCATTTTTAAAATAATAATGACAACAGAAACTACCCAAATGACCCTGATCAAAAGTTTACATACCCTAGTCCTTAATACCGTGTATTGCCTCCTTTAACATCAATGACAGCTTGAAGTCTTTTGTGGTAGTTGTGGATGAGGCACTTTATTTTCCCAGATGGTAAAGCTGCCCATTCTTCTTGGCAAAATGCCTCCAGTTCCTGTAAATTCTTGGGCTGTCTTGCATGAACTGCATGTTTGAGATCTCCCCAAAGTGGCTTAATGATACTGAGGTCAGGAGACTGAGATGGCCACTCCGGAACCTTCACTTTTTCTAATGTAGCCATTGACAGATCAACTTGGCCTTGTATTTTGGATCAGTGTCATGTTGGAACATCCAAGTGCGCTGCTTCTGGTCTGATGAGTGCAAGTTTTCCTCCAGTATTTTCTGATAAAATTCTGCATTCATCCTGCCATCAATTTTAACCAAGTTCCTTGTGCTTGTGTAGGTCACACATCCACAAAACATCAGCAATCCACCTCCGTGTTTTACAGTAGGGATGGTAACCTTTTCATCATAGGCCTTGTTGACTCCTCTCCAAATGTAGCGTTTATGATTGTGGCCAAAAAGTAAAATTTTGGTCTCATCACTCCAAATAACTTTGTTCCAGAAATCCTGAGGCTTGTCCCTATGCTGTTTGGCATATTGTGAGCGGGCTGCTTTGTGGCATTGGCGTAGTAAGGGCTTTCTTCTGGCGATTCGACCATGTAGCCCATTTTTCTTCAAGTGCCTCCTTATTGTGCATCTTGAAACAGCCACACCACTTTTTTTCAGAGTATGTATGTCAGCTGATGTTATTTGTGGGTTTTTCTTTGGATCCCGAACAATTTTCCTGGCAGTTGTAGCTGATATTTTTGTTGGTTTACCTGACCTTGGCTTGGTTTCAACAGAATCCCTCGTTTTCCACTTGTAGAGTTTGATCACTGCTGATTGGCATTCTCAATTCCTTGGGGATCTTTTTATATCCTTTTCCTGTTTTATAAAGTTCAACTATCTTCTCCCGCAGATCCTTTGATAATTATTTTGCTTTCCCCATGTCTCATGCAGGGGTCTGTCCGGAGTCCAGTAACTTACTGACTCTTTATACACACACACTGATTGACAAACAAACAGATCACAGGTGAGGATGGTTACCTTTAGTACCCATTTAAACCTGTGTGAGTCAACTTGTGTGTATGTTATCATGCCAAAATTTCCAGGGTATGTAAACTTTTGATCAGGGTCATTTGGGTAGTTTCTGTTGTCATTATAATTTTAAAAAAGGCAAAAACAATTGGTTGATAATAAATGGCTTGACCCAACCACTAAAGATGAATAAAAGAAAAGTGGTTGTATTATCATTATGATTCTCTGAAAAAATATTAAAAAATCACAACTTCTGCCAGGGTATGTAATTGTATGAGCACAACTATATGCCATGAGGAATGGACTCCGGTTCATGCCAAGACATTTCTCTCCCCGATCTCTCCCCAGAAAGGAGGTGTGCCATTCCAGTCTATGTCCGTTCCGGAGCAGTCTCCGGCCGGGACAGTGGTGGGGAACGTTACAGGGGCAGTGGATGCCGATGAAGGTTCCAATGCTGTTGTCTACTACTTCATCGCAGGTATTACACTGCATCATATCAGCCTGTTTTATTATGATAAATGAGAAGGGAGAAAGGACATCTGAGCAGACTTGTGTGCACACGTCGGCCTTCTGTCTGAATGTATTTACTTTGGGGCTTCCAACGAAAGAGCAGCGTAACTGCTGAAAATGTTTATTCTGAACACGCAGGTGTTTGAATAACTCACACCATAAGATGGTAGTGTTTCACAATATTCATCAGAAGAATATTTCAACATCTGTCCTCTCTTGCATTTCTCCATAACGGATGGAGTTACTGTTGCGTTAGTGTGAGTGTGTGGGGAACTGCCTGTGTGTTACAATGCTGGTCAGTGTTCTGAGCAGTAATACTGCCTGTGACCTGTAGGGGGAGACGCTGAGAAGAACTTCAACCTAAGTGTGGCTGGAGTTCTCTCTGTGAATAAAGAGCTGGACCGTGAGCAGGTGCCCGTGTATTCCATCATCATCAAAGCCTCCAGCAACCGTAACTGGACCCTCATAAGAAGTCAGAGGTCGCAGAGAAGTCGTGTACTCGACCTCAGCCGTGACCCCACGCTACAGGAGGTCAGGATATTCCTGGAGGATATCAATGACCAGTCGCCGAGGTTCACCAAGACAGAATACACTGCAGGTGTGAGAACACACACAAAAGTGTGTGTGCCACTGTGCCGTCAAGTATTAGCCTGCATCAGACATCTATGTGGCGAGAATGTGTGGTGTGTTGTGTGCTTGCTCAGTGGTATATCACGAAATCTTACTGTCCTGTGATGTGTCTGTAATCTGTAATATGTAGTCTGTGGCCTGTAATCTGTAACCTCTCGCTCTCTCTGCAGGCGTAGCGGCAGATGCAAAAGTAGGCTCAGAGTTAATCCAGGTGCAGGCCATCGACAACGACGTTGGCAACAACAGCCTCGTCCTGTATCACATCCTGTCCATCCGGTACATCAAATTGCAGTCGAACGACTCCGAGGACGTCAACAACGTCTTCACGATTGGTATGATGTGTTTCCTGTGCTGCGTCACGGTGGTGTGAAATCGTCCTGAAAACCACCAACACTGAATGATTGGTTAGATCACTGACGACACTAATGTCTTTTGAGGGATGTTCTGGTTACAGATCACATGATTGTCCTTATTATTTATTTATTTGTTTACTTGAAAAAATAATGAATTTGATTAAGATGAGGCTTTTATTTCCTGTGTAATTTATTTCCTGCCGTTTTCTCCAGGCGAGACAGACGGCATCATCCGCACGCACGAGCTCTTCATGGCATACCGCCCTGGCTACTTTCTGGTGGAGGTGTTGGCTCGTGACCTGGTGGGTCACAGCGACGTGGCCCAGGTGGGCCTCTACATCCTCCGTGAGGACCAGAGAGTGAAGATCATCATTAACGAGATTCCTGACCGAGTGTGGCTCTTCCAGGAGTCCTTCATCCACCTGCTATCAAACATCACCGGCGCCATAGTCAACATGGATGACGTACAGGTGTGTGTGTGTGTGTGTCGGGGTGTGTGGATGTGGGTCCACAGGTCTGGTTCTTCACTATGTATTTAGGTACCTGCAGCTGTTTGTGTCTCGGTAATTATCCATCTCACCTAACCAAAGCTCAGCCTTCCTCCCGTGTTTTTCCTCCTATAGTACCACGTAGATAAAAAGGGGTGGGTGAACTTTTCCCAAACCGACGTCCTGATCCACGTGGTGGGCCGTGACAGCAACCGCATCCTGGACGTGGAGAGGTGAGCACATCTCCGGCCTTCCCTGGCCGCCACACACACTCAGAACCCGGAGCTCTGTGGGCCTGACCCAGCCCGTTTTGCTGTAGGGTGATCCGGCTAATCGACGAGAACCGGGAACAGCTGAGGACCCTGTTCCGCAACTACAACATTGTGGACGTGCAACCTGCCGTGAGCGCACGTGCGCCCGAGGACCTCACCACCATGCAGGTGGGCGTGGCCAAAGCTGCTGGTGAAGATCGGTGTTTCAATTACATGGGATTCTAAAACTGATTTAAACATATGCGTTCTTCATATGCTCTCTCTCTCTCTTTCTCATTAGATGGCTATAATCATTCTAGCTGTGTTGCTGTTTTTGGCAGCCATGCTATTTATCTTTATGAACTGGTATTACCGAACAGTGTAAGTGAAATCTTATTTTTGTCTAATGTCCACACAAGTGTATATATATTATATATATTATATATTTTTTGGCAAATACAGCTGAGTAAATAAAGAATAATCAAATTATTTAGGCAATAATTTAAAATCATTCATTTTGTGTTAGTGCCAAATCAAACTGAAAACAAAATCTAAAACACATAAAACGTCATGCTACTCATATGACGTGTGTGTGTGTGTGCGTGTGTACGTGTGTGTGTGTGTGAGACAGGCACAAGAGGAAGCTGAAGGCCATCGTTGCTGGCTCTACAGGTAAGCCTGCTGCCTCACAGAAGAGGAAGTTTGCAGCGTGATGCGCTTCTCCCGGGAAGTCCGACAAGCATGGCTTTGTGTGTGTCATACACACACTAACATGCCCGATATATTCCTTCCCTGCCTGTTGTCTAGGCAACCAGGGACTCATGGACATTCTGGATATGCCTAACACCAACAAGTACTCATTTGAAGGGTGAGACAGAGCATCGTGATACAGACACACAAACAAATAAACAACACGCGCTTTAAACCCTGACACTCTTCAGAACTGCAGTTTGGGTTTCAGAGAGTTAAGAGACCATCTGCATGCTATAAAAATGTTTACAAAATCCAGCCAAACCACCCTATGTGTACTACAGAAGTGTGAGCTCAAGAGTCAGTGTTAGGGGACATAGCTAGTGTACACACAAGTACTTCTCTCTATCACACTGGACTGGTGTGTGTGTGTGTGTGTGTGTGTGTATGCGCGTTTGCATGTGTGTGTGTGTGTGTGTGTGTGTGTCTGTGTGTGTGTGTGTGTGTGTGCAGAGCCAATCCTGTTTGGCTGGATCCGTTCTGTAGAAACCTGGAGCTGGCCGCCCAGGCAGAGCATGAAGACGACCTCCCTGAGAACCTGAACGACATCCCAGACCTGTGGAACAGCCCAGCCCGCACCCACGTCAGTCTCTCTCACACACACACACACACACACACACACACACACACACACACACACACACACACAAAATGCCTAATCCTCCAAACAAACCCCTTGGTCTCACCCTCGGGTTCAGGGTACGTTTGGCAGAGAGCCACAGGCTTCGAGACCAGAAGATGACCGCTACCTCCGCGCTGCCATCCAGGAGTACGACAACATCGCCAAGCTGGGTCAGATCATGAGGGAGGGGCCCATTAAGGTGAGCGCCCACTGCGTGCTCGCAGACACACCCATAAAACATGACCAAGCTCAGATCTCCGTTGCTGCGCTCTGTGTGTAATTGGATGCCATGTCACATGACTAACCCTGCTGTGTGGTCAGGGCTCACTGCTCACCGTGGTATTGGATGATTACATGAGGCTCAAAAAGCTCTTCGCCGCCCGTCTGGTTACCAAGTCGACAGGCACTGACCACTCGTCAATCGTAGAGGTGGGAGGCTGTGTGTGGGTGCTACTCTAGCGCTTCCCCTTCTGGGTGGAGGACGTCTGTCTCACGGAGCCGTCTGCAGGCTTCTCTTTCTGACACTAGAGGGAGCCCTTTTCCAGACATAAACGAAACTTTCCCCACTGCTAGTCATGCTGTCATGTTTGATATGTCGCAACTGAACTTAGTGGATGTCTGGAAAATTGGCCCCATGGTTTATTTTTGCACTATGCACTCTGCTAGCCCCTTGCTGTTTCAGTCCTTGTGCACTAGAGGGCACTGTTTCACCCTTTTGGATTTTCATATGGTAAAGGTTCTCCCTTTGCTTCACAGATCTCTGGCTTCTTCTTTGCTGAGCGTCACCCAAACTAAAGAGACGTGAACATCTGAACATTTTGTTAAACTCTTTCTCTCTCACTCTCTCATACTCTCTTTCTCTTTCTCTCTTACACTCTCTCACTTTCTCTCACTCTCTCTTTCTCACACGCGATCTTACTTTCTTCCATCCTTCCATCACGACTTCACCCCCCACAGCTGGTGCAGAGCGACCTGGACGAAGACGAAGACGAGCAGGTGGGCGTGGCCGGAGGGAGGGTTGGGACCCTGCGCTTCAGGCACAAGCAGCCCCTGGAGCTGCGAGGCCCCGGGGGCGTGCACGTGACTCACGGCAGCACGGGCACGCTCCTGACAGCTGACCTCAACAGCCTGCCCGAGGACGACCAGCGGGCGCTGGCCCGCTCTCTGGAGGCGCTGCACGCCGAGCGCGATGGCCGCACCGAGTCGGCCAAGTCCACCCCGCAGCACCTCCACAAGGGCAGCGATGCCATCTCAGGCAGCCCGCTGGAGGTCACGGAGTTATGACTAGCCGAGGCCTCGCTGGTCTGAGGGGGGGCACCGACAAGTCGCTCCCGGACTCGCACTACGCCGACGCCGCCTCGTTCTCACTTCCTGCTGTGAGGGTGGGGCGGGAGGAAGGTGGTGGGTGGAGCATATGGGCTGCAAAATCAGAAACCTGTGGGTGTGGTGAACCATGGGGGAGGCGGAGCCTGTATGGAATCGGTAATCTGAACAATGGATGGTCAGAAATATAGGGGAGGGGTCAATACATGTACGGATCCAAGCTACATATTTGCATCCCTTCCTGGATTTTGCTTGATTGTAGAACTGTGATAAGACAGCGATAGAAAAATCAAAACAGGTGCTTTGCCCCCTCGTCTCACACACACACACACACACACAAACACACACACAAACACACACCTGCGCACTCACGCAAGCCCTCTCAGACCAGCGACAGGCCGAAACACAAACTCTAGGATTTATTTTGTACTAAACTGGGTGCCGTGGATTACTGACCTCAACTGTGTTTGCTGGAACATACGTATATACATAAGAAAAGGAAGCAGAATGTGTACTGCAAATCCGTGATTTCCTCTGTAAATCTGTGATTTTCTTTGTAGAACTCCTGGACTCGCGGAGCACAAATGACTCTTCTCTTTGTCACTAACTGACCTGACTCGACCTGACTCGTCCTGACTAAGGAATCATAGCCTCTGCTACAAAAGTTAAGATCAGAGTAAGACATTTTAAAAAAAGAGAGAGAAAAAAAAAAATTAAAACTAAGAGAAAAAAAGCCCTGATTGATGACTGGTGAGAAAGTCTGCTTGGCCTGAGCAAACAGTTTTACTGTTGCAGTCTTAAACCCAGCTGACCTGACACAAGCCAGAGATGAATCTTAACAGTGCAAACATCCTGTCACTTTGGCTGGAAACCGTGAAGGACCTCGGGACGTACGCTTGCAGAGGAAAGACAGCGGGAAATAAATGAGGGAATTTGGGTTTGTTTAACAAAAAATAAAAGAGCCTAAATCATCCCCCCGACCCATCGTTGTTGTAACACTGCCACCTACGAGAAAAAAAAAAAAAAAGATTTAACTTTTTTTTAATTTTTTTTTAATGTTTTTTATATGAAAAAAAATATATATAAAGGAGGAAAACAAATCTGACTGACCAAAATGAGTGAAAATGGTTGTTAAGACAAATGGTTGTTAAGGAAAATGGTTGTTATAGATAAATGGCTGTTGTAGCTGATCAAACCTTATTTTGTATATGAAATTTTAAGTTATTTTAGCTGTTGAGTTGTGTGTCTCGAGTGTGTCTGGCCTATTTTTTTTTTTAATCTCCCTCTTTTTTGGTAAGATGTTATTTTTGTCATTTCTGTGTCGTGTCACCAGCTCTGGGTTCACAGGACGGAAACCTTGTCCGATGGTGATAATAAAATATGCAACGATACTGGGCCTCACGTTACTGAGACAGCATGGTGAATTCCACTCCACGCTGGTGCGGGACACCGGTGCAGCTGAAGGCAGAAACCCACAGATACCGTGTGGGTGAACGCTCTAGAACCTCAGCCTGTAGCAATCCGATTTGAAAGGAAATGGCCATGAATTACCGCTCATCAGTTGTTAGGAATTCTTGGGAAAATTGTGTAGCATCCATCAGCTCTGGAGTTTATTTAACCCATTCTATGTTTATTTAAGTCCAGTTGGACCTTAACTAAACACAGCATGTTGGTTTTAGGGTGTTAATTTAACACAGAATTGGCGATGTCTGAATAAGCATGAAGTCCCCACTAATGCTGTTATTTAGTGACTTAAATGATCTGGAATATAATTTCGTATAATTTAGTATAATTTACTCATAACGGAAGAAAGATGGAAAGCATGTCTGCATAATCAAGATAATAAAAGTGTTTACAATGGTATTAGTCCTGAGACACTTACAGTGGCTGCCGTGAAGGTCGTTGCCCTGATTCAGACATAAGGGTCGTAATCTAGCTGGTGCTGGCAACAGGGCGGTGTAGAAATGACCAACACCACATCATATTATTTTGTTTATAGTTGAGTTTATAGTTTGGTTACAGTTGGTTATAGTTCCACTTTTTTTCTACAAATAAATGTCAGAAATGCGTTGGCGTGTACCGGGATCAATTTAGGCCCCCTCCAGCAGATGGCAGTGTAACTTCACTGTTACATTACCTCTGCAGCAGGTTCTTGAATTGAGCTTCAAAGATCGGCCTGAAACTGAAGGATATAGTGTATACAGTATATAAATGTAACAAGACTCCTCAGAGGTCACACGTCATATCTGCCATCTGTAATGTAACCCGTACTACATAGAGGTAAAAGATTTGCCGGTGTAGTACAGGAACTCTTTGAAGCAGAAGCGGGGCCTGTCACACCTGCAGAGTTTCTGTCCTCCATTCCTCACATGTGATTGGTTCTTCCCTGGTGTAACACAGTTGATTGCTGAAATGTAGTGCGCTCGTGGCTCTTGGGACTGCCGCCCTCGGGCCGGAGGCCTACCGTGGGCTGTGAGGCTTTGATCAGAGATAAGGATAAGGGAGTGTGTGCAGCATGTATGTGATGCCACACTGCACCGCCTGAATGTCCCAGTGCCCTCATAGCCTTCAAAGCACTTCCATACGGTGACATAACAGCCCCGGGCCCCCGCATGAACACCGCGCCACCCCACGCAGGGCAGTAGTGTGAAGGGCTGACGTGCGTGCGCACACACACACACACACAGAGACCCACATGGGGATGATGATGACACACAGACCCACATCGGATGTCCCGGAGATGATGACACACACAAACAGACCCAAACAGGTATGATGACAATACACACATAGACCCACACAGGATAATGACCACACACACACACAGACCCAAACAGGTATGATGAGAATACACACATAGACCCACACAGGATAATAACCACACACACACCCACACATGGCTGATGACAGTACACACACAGACCCACACAGGGATGATGACAACACCCACAGACTCACGCGGGTTGTCCGGGAGAAGATGACACACACACAGACAGTATCCCTGTCTTTCCGTAACCTCCCGTTGCTTTGAGCTGGAGACATCAACAACAGCTCTTTGTTTCACTTTGTTAATCTTAATGCGTGTTTATCTCTGTCTTCATCTCCGTTTCTGTCCCTCAGTTACGGCTGCTTCTCCACAAATGAAACAACAATCAAAACGACCAGACAAAGGGCCCAAAGAAAGCCTCTCACACACACACACACACACAATTGTGACCCAGTGCTTTCAGAGGCTAAGAAACTTTTGTGCAATCGGAAAAGCACAGACAGGTTAGATAAGGCCATACCTGGGGAACACACGGGAGTGCGAAACAGGATGTGAGGGTTGGAAGTAGAGAGGATAAACACAGATGGCTGTTATAGCAGCAGCCCGGGGGTGGGGGGTGGGAGAGTAGCATCGGCTCTGCTGCAAACCGGAAGGAGGGAAAATGACCCTGCCCACAGGGGGGCACTAGTAAGAGATATGCTCTCCAAGCAGCCATTATCTCATATCATGCTTAAGGAATTGAGATACTTACATAATGAACACTGCAGTGTGTGTGTGTGTGTGTGCGCTTGGGTGTGTATGTGTGTAAGCGAGGACACGTGAACTAGTTTATAGCTGCATCTATAGGCATAAAGTATGTTTTTATGAACAGTAGATGTATGACATCTGTCTTGAATTTTGTGTGCATGGTTTGTGTGTGTGTTCTTGTATGTGCACATGTACGCTTGCTGGTGTGCGGGTGTGTATTATCATCTGCTGTCGTAACTCTCATGCAGGCTGTCTGGTTGAGCCTCAGAGCACCAGAGTGTTTCTCACAACGCTGGAGATACGGGGCTACACTGATCAAAGGCAAAAACCGGCTTTACCTCTTAACAAGTCCCAGTCCGTGAGCTATCGCAAACAAACGCTTCCACAAGGCCCGTCCAGTCAAAGTCATTCATATCAACAACACTATTAGTTATTATTATTGGTAGAAGTAGTAGCAGAAGTAAAATTAATATTAATTGTATAATGTTTATGTTCCTTATCTTGTATCTAAGACATTAATACATAACCACAATAGTTTTCTTGAAAGCATTTGTCTTTTAAACGGTTAAAACTTGTCTATTAATGGTATCTATTAATTACTATTCTGGTAATTAATGGTGTCTATTACTATTACTCAAGTTACTATTATTAATAGCCAAATTTTTGTGGTTTCTTAGTAGCTACATGTGCATTAAATGTGAAGGTTGAGAAGACAAACAGTTTTGAGAAGACAAACTAAAGTCCTCTCAGTCCAAACTGGAGTCCTTTCAGTCCAAACTGGATCCTTCATGTTGCTGACATATTGTGGTGTGGATGACATTGTTGACATGCTGTGGTGTGGATGACGTTGACATATTATGGTTTGGATGACATGTTGTTGACATGGTTTGGATGACATGTGGTGTGGATGACATGTTCATATGTTATGGTTTGAATAACATGTTGTGGTGTGGATGACGTTGTTGACAAGATTATAGTTTGGATAACATGTTGACATGTTATGGTTTGCATGATGTTGTTGACATTGTGGTGTGGATGACATGTTATTGACATGTTATGGTTCGGATGATGTTCACATATTGTGGTTTGGATGACATATTGTTGACCGGTTGTGGATGTGCTTGAATGAGCCTCAGATCACCTGTCCCATTTTATTTGTGTTCTTTAAAATAAAGCCACTGAACCTGTCTGTCTATAAAACTGTTTGCCTTCCTCTGGCATTAAAGGTCATGCAGTCCACTCTGGACCACCTAAGACACGAACCAAATCCTCCCTTATGCATCCATGAGATGTCTACACTAGTGTGTTGTGTGTCCACCGTGCCTGCATGCAGTACACATGTATCCAGGGTGCCGGCGGTTCTTTACAAAGTATTCATTTGTTACATTTTATAAATTTTAGACATTAATAAGTCTAAATTGTCTTAAATTTGAAATTTTGTGGTGGTAAACCTTTATGCTTCAGAAATGTGTCTTTGATATCAGCCCATTCAAATTTCAAAAATAAAATTCCTGACTAATGCGGTTATATGTCAGTCGCTCAATCAGACTGTGAACCTGAAAACTGCCTAGTAAAGATGACAAGCTCCATTCTGGTTATTCAAACTGGTTATAACTGATTTGTTTCCACACTTAATGTTGTGTAGGGGGTAAAATGCAGAAAAAGACAACTAGGAAACAGTGAACATTTCTTTTTTACATCAACAGAGGAAAACTTCAGTCAGCTGTGGTAACAGTTTATTACCATTAACTACTAATTAAAATATCTACATTGGAAACCTGTCATTTATGTTAGAAACTTTGAATATTGTCATCGCTAGCATTTTTCACACATCTGAAACACAGGTTAGCTAACCTAGCTACTTATTCTTTAGCTAGTTATTCTTATGAATAACTTACATCAGTAATTAAAGGAGGAAAAATCTGTATGGATATATTTTTTTAAATCAGATACCAATTTCGGTATTTTTCAATCTTGTTAGCACATGCCCTAACAAGTTAGCTTAGCCATCTAGCTAACTAAATAATGTTCCCTGGCTAACCAAACCTAGTCCCAGGCACTAGCAAGCTTTGGATCTCGACAGGAAATTTTTGTCAGGCTGATTCATCTGACACTGTCCATCTCTACATGTTTCACTCCCTTTATAATTGTGAAACTGGATATATATTTTTCAAATATTTATTAAACTCCTCTCAGAAATCAGCTCGTAGAGCTAACTTTATCTAGCTAGCTATGCTATCACTAGCAATCTCCTATAAGAACACTTATCGCTAGCTAGAGGTTTTTGGTTTTTTGCTTCTATTGTATTAATTGCTTTCGATATCGTCTTTGCACAAAATCTGCCTAATTTAGCTGGCAAAATTTATTTTTCTGTCAGATTTTGTCACTTTCTTGCCCACTTGGTTTATTCAATGTTTTTATGCCTCTCTTCAAAATGATGAGCTCTCAATATTAGTCTGTAAGTATATAATATTTATTTAAGACTTATTCAAAATTATTTTAGTTTTGTATATCCACACTGCAAATTTGGCCTTAAATTACATTTGAAGTATGATTTTAAAAAGTCTTTAAAAGTATTAAATCTGATATGGTGTCCATGGTATGTTTTCCACTGGTAAAAAACTTTTTTGCGTGTGTGAACATGATCATCGAATGTGTGTCTGAATACGATCAGACGAGGAGTGTGTCTGAGCATAATCAGACCAGGAGTGTGTCTGAACATGAACAGCAAAGCGGTGTATCTGAAAATGATCAGCAAAGGAGTCTCTGAATTGCTGCCAGTGCGGATATCATTAGTCATATTACTTTGTGAGTTTTATGGTGCAAGCACCATGGTGAATGAATACATTTCCATAAATACTGTAATGGAAATAAGCAGTAATGTACAGTAAAACAGTATAGTGAAGTTTGCAGGGTAATGGTGAATGTATCATCACCATAAGGGACACAATACAGTACGCAATAGCGAAAGCAAAACTAATGTTGAAATAAACAGCTGTCAGCAGCCTTAGCTGAGTTCTCAACTCTTCTTTGTAAAGCACTCTCGAACAACATGTTGCCTGATTTAATGGATGTGACAAAACCTGGTACGGAATATCTGACATGACTGGTATATTAAAAAAAAAAAAAAAAGTCTGAACAGCCCTTTTCACCAAAGTCTCCTCTGCAGAACTTTCTCTCACGATCGTCGTAAAACACAGGAGTCATGACGCTTATCTTCTTATTTATGTGTTTGCCCTTCTCCTGTGCAAACAGCCATTTCATGAAGCTCTGGTGTAATTCTTGAATGTACAGACGTGTACACGTTCATGGGGGGGGGGGGGGAAGAAAGAGAATCGAGTTCAGCATTCGCCTGAAAGGGCCCATTTAGTTTTGACAGGCCAAGTTTTAAGGGCGAGTATAAAAATGTCAGAGCCCATACGAGAGTGAGTTATCCTAGCCGGCCCTGGGCAGCCTGTACCGGGGCTATGGATGGCTGGGACAGAAATGGGGGGTTTTTTCAGTCCAGAGAGCTTGCTTTTATTAGTCCAGAGGAGAGATCCATGCCTCCTTAGAAGCACAGATCTTCAAATTCCACTCCGCCGTGAACGAGTCATCTAATTAACGTTAATCCGGTTTTAATGGCCTAACATTCCGACTCTTCACCACACCGATGGGATCTGTGAACTTGACTCGGGCATGGAAGAGGGAGATGAATGGATGGAGAATTGGACTTCTAGCAGACTTCTGAGTGTAAGGAGCACCGAATGAGAGGTCCAAAGTAAAAAAAAAAAAAAAAAAAAAAAAGATGTGTGCCTACAATGATTCTGTGGTATTCTGAAGTGTAGATATTATTCGAAATAGAAGCATTCATTTGTTTTTCTTTTCTTCATTTCGTCCTTTTATGGAGATGATTTTAAAGCACCTCCCCCGAAATAAAATATAAACAGCCTATGACTTTCACCAAGGCTGCAACTCTACATTGAAAGTGGAGTTAATCTCAGACAGAAGATGCTCACAACCACGTCAGCTCTCAGCAAGACGTTTCTTAGCCATTTTACTTGAGGGTTGACTAGTGGACCAAGCCACAGTGAAATCCCATGAAAACGTTCAGGGTTTACAGATTTCCAGCTTCAAGACCGCAACAGCCCAGAATCGGATGGTTCTGACGGGGAGACGTAACCAAGACGATACCAAAATATTTACTAAGTGAATAACAAGAGCATTAAGTATTAAGGCATCGTTTTCACTGGCTGGTGATTTGTCTGCTTGTACAAGCAAAGGCACTAACCCTAACCCACTAGAACAGAGCTCTTTCACGATCGGAGGAGCGGAGAGAAGCAAAATTCGGGTGCCGTCCTGCTCTGTAAACAGCGTACAGTCGCCGGAGAAAGAACAAACGATGTTGGGTTCAGCAAGGTAGCCCAGGTATGTAGGCCTCCCTGCCACACACACACACACACACACACACACACACACACGCTGCTGTTCCATTACTATCTTTGCAGAATGTTTACAATGACGTGTTTATTTTTTTAGTTTACTGTAGGTTTTTTTTTTTTTTTTTTCTGCAAACATATCCACTACCTTAACCTTTAGTAACCTATAAAAACTTCTGCCTAAAGCAATTTCTCCTTGTGGGGATGAGCAAATTGTCACAACAATGTTAAAAGTTTCATGTTTTGCTTTCATTTTCAGAAACCTTCCCCTCCTCCCTTTTCTCGCTTTCTTTCCCTTAAAACAAAAAGGTGTCCGAAAAAGTAATGAGCAAGACAAAAGAAAGGAGGAGAGAAAATGTCTCACTGCAGAGATTTGGGACCACGCTGGCCCAGGTCTGAAGTCTTCCTGTCCGCTTCCACATTGCCCACTGAAAGGTGGGACTCTTACTTTCTTCTGTTATACCCCATTCCTCCTTCTTGTTTACCTGATCACCACAGGGACCGGAGGGTTTGAGCTTCAAATGCTGATCAGAGGGTTCTGATGTTCTCTTTCTTGCGGCTGTGGTCGAGTGTGCTTTGGCTTGGCCTGAGAGTCTCGGTATTATCCACTGTGTTCCAGGGCTTCAACTCACACAGTGCGCCAAGGCCTCACCAGGTGCTGAAACACCTGAAGTGTCATAGCTGGGGTCATGAGCACCTGTGCATACGCATGCATGCATACATATATACACACACACACACACACACACACACACACACACACACACACACACACACACACACACACACGTCATATGAGTGGCATGACATTTTATGTTTTAGACTGTATTTCGTCTTCAGTTTGACTTAAATGGCAATAACGCAAAATGAATGATTTTAAACTATTGCGTAAATAATTAGTTATTATTTATTTCCTCAGCTGTATTTGCCGAAAAATATAATATATATACACACACACCGTTGTGTGGCCATTAGACAAAAATAAGATTTCAGAAATACCTTGCACCGTTCGGTAACACCAGTTCACACAGAACAGGGACCCTCCTTTCCTTTGCTCTAGAGAGATGCTGGAAACATCAGAAAATTTGATTTTTTTTTTTTTTTTTTTTACAGAACACGAATATCACTTCAGATTTCTTCTAGACAAAATTAAACTCTTAACATATCAACCTGACATTATGCTTGCATATGGGGACACGCTGAAAATGTCCCACCTATGGCGAGGATGTGGTTCATAAGGTCATACCTGCTTTATCAGGACACACATAACAATACACAAAAATGGCTATTCTACGGTAATAGAAGGACAATGATGGTTTACTAGAACTTGACTATACACAAACACAAACACAAACATGATGGCTTGATGCATTGCCAAGACAGGCACGATTAAGAGGAACAGGTCCTTGTGTTCAACAATCCCTGGACACTTTCAATAATAAAAAATATCTTTAAACTGAAAATTTACTAGGCTCTAGGGGAAAACTCTGTTTTCCTAGATTCTTTAATAAGTAAACGAAAACCACCCAAATCTAAACAAAATTATGATTTATTAAACACTTTGGCATGTCTTTGAATATAAACTCTTCAGTTAGACTGGTTTTCCTTTTAAATGTGATCCCTCTGTTTCTAACGAAATCTCTTATATTTTGTTCAGCCTGCCAGCACAGGATCCTCAGCGTCCTGCACTGCTGACATTCTGCACATCATGGCCAGTCTTCCTTTGGTTATATGAGGCTTGAAATGTTTCAACACAGCCTTTATTTCCTGTTTAGACCACAGTGTTCTTGTCCTCTTCCCAGGTTTTTCCATTTCTGCTGTGATATTGCCATTGCTCACTGTCAAAGAAAAAACAGATTACTAATTTTGTATTAAGTAAATGCAAAATATTTTACCATCACAGAATTACAAATGTTTGAGAATACTGTTGTGATCATGAAATAGATCATGGTGATTAACTGCCATATAAATTGCGATTAACAATTTAATGCCCCCCACTGTATTCAGAGAATAAAGTACAAGCTTTAAGAGGCCAAACTGGATTGGTTCTCTTGCTTCCTAGCAGCCAATACTTATTAGCTCCCAACGGACAACAGAAACAGCTTGTGCTCAAATAAACAAACATTACTTCATGCAGTCCTTTAAACGTGTTAACTTAGAAGATGAAACATTATTGTTCTTGTAAGTCCCATGACATTTCAAAAGTGTTTTCTTCTTTCTTTTATTTACATATATTTGCCTTAATCCAACTGATGAAACCACACCCAACTCACAGTTTGCTGTGGTCACAAATAACTGTGATCATCGTAAATAGTTCCAATCAGATGATTAGGAAATATTTGTGACACCTATTGCTGAGAACAGATGTAGTAAAATAAAACATTGGTGAACACTGTCTTTATTGCACAGCAAACAAACCTTGCAAAAAGATGATCATTTTGGCAAAGAATGGCTACGTTAAAAAAGGTGCACATTAAATACCATGAGAGCATCCAGCAGCATTGATTTTATCTGTCTGGGTCTTCTGTGTCCCTATAAAAAGGAATGGCACTGAATCTGTTCCTCTGCATACTTTGTTAGCCCCTTTCACCCAGTTCTTGTAATTATTATTTGGGTAGTGGATCATTCTTAGCACTGCAGTGACTCTGACGTGGTGGTGGTAGTGTGTTAGTGTGTTTTGTGCTGTCACAAGTGGAGCAGAAACAGCAGTGCTGCTAGAGTTTTTAAACACCTCAGTGTCACTGCTGGATTGAGAATAGTCCAACCAAAAAAATATTTAGCCAATAGCGTCATATGGGCAGTCCTGTGACCACCAATAAAGTGGTGATAGATGACCTATCGTCTCCAACTTTACATCTACAAGGTGGACCAATAAGGTAGGAGTGTCTATCAGAGTGGACAATGAGTGGACACAGTATTTAAAAGCTCCAGCAGCACTGCTGTGTCTGATCCACTCATACCAGTGCAACACTCACTGACACCCTGTGTCACCGCAGTGCTGAGCATGATCTACCACCTAAATAATACCTGCTCTGTGGTGGACCTGTGGGGGTCCTGACCATTGAAGTACAGGGTGAAAGGGGGCTACCAAAGTATGCAGAGAAACAGATGGACTACTGTCTATAAATCTAGAACTACAAAATGCTCCTATATATTAAGTGGAGCTGATAAAATGGACATTGAGTGTGGATACAAGCAAATGGACTTAATGAAGTGGCTGGTCAGTGTATAGCTAAAGATAAACATAATGTCATCCATACCAAAAAAAGCTTTCCATTGTAACGAAATTCAAACATGAATACTTTTAGGGCATCTTGATATATTCTGTCTCCTTTCACATTCATGTTTGCTTATTAGGTCTCCTCTGTATTGCGAAAGAAAATCTCCCTTATCAAAATGGACACAGCTGAATACTTCACGGCCAACATGAGGAAACAGAGAACATGTTAAGACAGTATTTCTCAGTCCTGGGCCTGCTTTTTTGCTAATGGAAAACACCACATCAAACTACATTCACGTAAAACAAGTAAATACATACAGGCAATTAAACAGAAATATAAATTCAGATAAAGGTAATTTAATATGTTTCACATCAAACCCATGTTTGTCTTTACAAGTAGATGTAAAATATGCAGCTTCTTCTTTTGGATTACGTTTTCTATTTCTCAGCGCCATGGCAACCATTTTCCAAAAATATTCTTGTTAAGTTTTATTTTGTTCTTTTCATATATAAAATATTTAGTCTCTTTATTTGTTTGAATCTGCTCAAGACTTATTTACAGCTAATGTATCACACTTCTGCATTTTTGAACAAGCTATGAGTTTCTGAATAGCTGGAGTATACTCTGAAAAGTGAATTAACATAAATAATGCAGGGACAACTGTCTTATAAGGACAGCCTAGTAATAAAAGTACATGGCTGACTAATTATGGGATAGATTTATCTAATTAGCATTGCTTAGTTTGCAAAAAAAAAAACAACAAAAAAAAAAAACACATGATGTCAGACTTAACTGATCAGTACAAACTAATCAGTAGACTTACAGGGATTATTTTGAGTGATTCTAACGATGTGATTCAGCAGCTGCTCTGCCTGAGTGAGTTATCTACAGGTATAAAAGGTGTTGTATGACATCCACACATCTACAGAATGACTGAATTCAGTCATAGTAAACCCCATAAACAGCACGGAATTACTAAACTAGCTCATATTCACGCATATAAACCCTGAATAGAACATATTGGCACATATTCAGACCTTATAAACAACAGAGAATGATTGAAGTAACACATGCTCAGGAAAAGTAAATCCCCATAAACAACAGAGAAGGACTAAACTTAACACCCAGACCAGTAAAATTCCACCAACACTGATTAGCTAGCTGACAGGCTTACAGGCTATCATCTAATAATATTCAGACATTGGGCTTCAAGATGAAACATTTACTAATAAATTCAATACAAATCAAAAGAATGTGGTATATGCTTCTCACAAGCTTTATACAGTGTTCAAGCTAAAGCTAGTCATTAGCTATATGTAATAAAGCCAGAGTGGTGAAGAACATAAATATATAACACCGTTAGCTTGATGCTAACGTCACATTGAAATCCCATAGAGATGCTAGCGGAAGCTATCTAAATAGCTTTCTCAGACCTCGAATAAAACCTAATTTCTCCTTCATATATATCTAATGCACTAATAAATGTTTCTAGTTGTGTTTCAAGACAAAGCCATTCTTAAAATGTTATAAAGCCGATTGCCTTACCTTATTTTCCTGTGCGCTTAGGTGTTAATATTATGGGACGTTCAGCATGGTGCGGCCTTTTAAACCCCCTATGAACAACAAAGAACTGAATTAGCATGTTTTAGGTACAGTAAACCCCATAAAGAACAGATAATTAACTAGTATTAGCTATATTCTGGTAGATGAAACCCATAAACAAAATAGAATAACAACTAGCACTCACCCAGCCCAGTAAAATTCCACCAACACTGAGTAGCGAGCAGACAGTTTTAACCACCATAATCTAATAATATTCAGACTTGGGATTTAAGGTGAAATATTTACTAAGAGATTCACACTAAATCAAAAGAATATGGTGTATATATGTGTGTCCTACAAGCTTTAAATTACCGTGTTCAAGCTAGAGAGTCATTATAGGCTGTATTAAAGCCAGTGTGGTGAGGTAATTATATAACCCCATTAGCTTGATGCTAACGTTACATTGAAATCCCATAGAGATGCTAGTGGAAATTAGCAATATTGTCGCGGGGCTAAATGGCTTCCTAAGACCTCAAATAAAATCTAATTCTTATTCATACATTCATATGTATCTAATGCACTAATACATTTTTATAATTTAAACAACAGACGAAAATGTTTATAAAGCTGACTACCTTATTTGATTTTCCAGTCTTTTAATATTATGGGATGTTCAGTTTGCTGTGGTCGCTACATTCCTGATTGACACAGCCTTTAGCCATTCAGAGCTCAAGCAGCCAATCTAAAGCTCAGCCAATCAGAAATCAGAAATCTTAACACGGGGGACACACAGGCGCTGTTCCGACACCAGACTACCGGGGGCGCTATACTAAATTCTGAGATAACACTGTGTTAAGTGACTGTCATGGTTTGCTGGTGTATAAGGACATGGCACCAAAGTTTGAGAGGGAGTTTCTCTCACTTAGGTAAATGTGTCTACAGTGCTGGAATTATGAGGACACCAGCCCTGTCCTCATAAACGCAAATGTCAGTACATAATCAGGTGAAAAGTCCTCGTAAACCACAAAAACCAACACACACACACACACACACACACACATACACACACACACACACACACACACACACACACACACACACACACACACACACACACAGCATTCAGAACTGGTTATCCTGTATCCTATTCAGCTGTTCTCCAAACCCCAGGCCTCTCTGCATGAGAACACATGCTCTGCTACCCCTGCCTGTGACACATATGTTTGTGTCTTCTCCAGCACCGCTGAGATGTCTCTGTTAATTACTGTGAAACTGTTTCAAAACAAGAATCTAGACATTTAAGAACAAGACATCAATATTACAGTCTTATGATGGGCAACTGGGGACAATCCACATTCTTTAGGGACCATTTGGTATCTGGATTAACCAAACGTTTTAAATTATTTATTGACAAAAAAATGTATTTGACGAGCAGACACATGCAAGCAGTAAAACCTAATAAATTTCAGTCGTATCCTAAACACACACTTTCTCTGACACGCACACAAATACACACACACACACATACACTCACACACACACACATGCCTGTCCAGTTAGCCCTTGGTGTGGATGATTACAGTGGAGCATTTCCAAATGATGGTGACAGCAGGAATACAGCTGGAGACCAGGGCTGGCGTCTGGGGGCAGGAACGTCTGAGTCTGGGGGCAGGAACGTCGTGGTTCGGGGGCAGGAAGGTCAGAGTTCAGGGGTAGGAACATCGCAGTCTGGTGGCAGGAACATCGCCGTTCGAGGCAGGAACGTCAGAGTATGGTTGCAGGAACATTGTAATTCAGGGGAAGGAACACTGGAGTTCAGGGACAGGAACGTGAAACCTCAGGGACAGGAACATCAGAGTCTGATGGCAGGAATGTTGGAGTTCAGGGGCAGGAACGTTGGAGCACGGACTGGTGTCTGGCACACACAGCCAGCCTCACTCTCCCCACCAAACACGTGGCAACACCACACTCACAATGACCTTATGACATGTTTGGACCTGTAAACACGTTGGACTCTCAGACCTCTGCGTGAATCATTTCACTGAGCTCAGGGGATCTTACCCAAGTTTCCCAAAAGCATCATAATACATAGATCACTGTTAAATGATAGCGCAAGTATCTCACGGAACACTCTCTCATTTATAAGGATCTTAACGCTATAATGTTTTTGGGAAAGGGCCCTGTTATTAGAAGTGTTCCACAGGGATGCTGGGAAAAAACTGATTCCTGTTACTGATTCCTCTGTAGAGGTTTTCATCCCTCCTCCAGTCAGGATGTCTGAGACCAGATCACTCCTGCCACACTGCTGCTGAAGACAGAACCACTGAAGTTTGTGGTGCTCTGTTTTACATTAAACAGGTTCCTTGTGCCTTGTAAAGAAGGTCCTGAGCAGTGACTGTCACTGCTGGTGTGTGTTGTGTGTCTACAGTGTGAGTTGTGCTTTATCACTGTACCTCTGCTGGTGTGTGTTGTGTGTCTGCAGTGTGAGTTGTTCTTTATCACTGTACCTCTGTAAGGGAATAACAGACAACTCCCAGGTTCTGCCAGAACAGACTCAGAGCTCAGAATGACCTTTTCTAAACTCGGTACATGTGTCTTGGCAGATGGCCAAAGACTAGAAGAGTCTGCGTGGTTTTCATTAGACTGGAGACCACACGCACATCTGATCTTCTCAAGAGAATGCGCAGTCAAAATAATAGACACAGAGAGGGAGACTTCATCCCTGGCCAGCTGAGGCTTGTATCTGCATCTATACAGGTTTCACACTGACTAAGGCCAGGGAGACATGAGGCTTTTTCTGAGCACACTTTCACGTATGCAGTGTTTAGTTCATTTGAATCCAACCCTGGTGCGTTTCACCCTGTGGTACAGTTAATTTGGGCAAGTGTGAAAACAGCAATCGCACTCATGCCCACACCAAAACGGCTATTCCTGGATGGCTTCCAAGAGAACCCTGGTGTGCGGCCACATTGTAGTGTTAACGTGTTTCGCCCCTGCTCTGTGTTGTGGTTTCTGAGGCACAACAGACTAATCAGGAGGCAGGAAACTGAGCTGAAGTGCGACTACGTTGTCCTGTCATCGGACCCAAGAGCTAATTGGGCAGAAGCGTCGCTCCAACGATCCGAACCTCAAGTACGGCTCGGCCTGAAACACCATGGATCAAGACTAATGGAAGGCAAGCATCAAGACTCTTCTCTGTCCTGGCTGCCAGATGGTCTTGGAACGCAGACTGAAGACTTGTCTATATTTGGAATATTAAGAATGACCATTGATCCTGCACCTGTTGGGTAACTGTATAGTTTTATATTGTTTGTTATTGCACTTGCCATTGTCTGAGACAGAGCGAATGCATGTTTTACACTTCTAGGCATCAGCATTGATCCCTGTAATTCAACAGAATTCTAGTTCATTGGTAACCTCCTTCCTGGGTAGGATACATTTGATAAATAAATGACAAAGCACTTTTGTAAGTCGCTCTGGATAAGAGGGTCTGCCAAATGCTGTAATTGTAAATATTATTTTTACTGTGGATATTTTAGTTTTATGGATGAATTAGTTTAACTGTGGAGATATTAGTTTAACTGTGGAGATAGGTTTTGCTATGCAGTTTTTAAATCTTAGTTAAACCTAAGGTTCAGTAAGTTGTAACGTTGGCCCGAGTGCCGCAGAGCAGGACGCACAGACTCCCTTGACGTAGTGAAACATTTAATGACATAAATCATGAACGACAACAGCAGCACTCACACACAGGGACAATGGTGAACATGAACATACAAACAGTTTAAACACCAACAGAGACAGTGGCGTTTAATGTTTACACTAACAGAGACATAAGCAATGACAACGACAATTAGTGAAGGACATCGACACTAACAATGACCAATAATGAGGCAAACACTGACAGGGATTTAAATAAACAGACAAACAAACAATCAACATTAACCCTGTGCAGGTGTGACTATAAACAAATGTGAACCACCCCCCCGCGCACGCAACAGGCCGTACCACGTGACTGGTGGGGGGGGGGGGTTTCCATGACAGAAGTCTTGTCCACTGAATAGCGAATCCGGAACCACAGTACACAATATACACATTATGTTATGTAGCTGCTTGTCAAGTGATTGGAAAATAACTCCACTACTATTGAGACCCAATTATTTATGGAAACATCATTTGTTAATTAGCGGTAGATGTCACATCGGTCTTGAATGTAGCTTCATTAGTTAGACTACTTTTGCTATGTAGCCTAGCTTGGAGTTGAGCTAGAGTTCGGTTTAGAGTAACTTTAACATAGCTGGTAGTGTTTGTAGAGGAATTTGTAGTTTAGTTATCTACCTTTTTAACGTAGCTTCTCCTATACTGCGAGAAAAAACAAACAAACACAAGAAAAGCATAAAGCCCACAAAAACAGTAATGCTTTGAAACATGCTGTCCTCATAACACACTCCCAAACTTTCCTGCTTTCTGGAATAACTGAATCTTTGAAGTTTGAAACCAAATCAGACCAAACAGAAGATTTCACTCTGGTCATATTGGCCAAACAGCATAATATGTGTCCTGTGATGTAAATGCCTACTCTGGGCTGAGGAATCCACCCTGCCCAAGAACACAATAAACCTCACTCTTGAGTGACAGTATTAGGTGTCAAGTGATATAATGTCTATTCACTGACAAAAATCACATATTTGAAATTAAACTTGTAGGCCCTTCCAAGGAGTGAGTAGAAAGCCTTTAGCTTGTTGCAGTGAAACGTTTTATTTACAGGTGAGTAAAACAGCAGTGCAACACATATTCCCATAAAAGTGGTTTAAAAGTATTCAGATCTTTAGCCAGCACAAGATTTGGAGCAACATGAGTCTAGGGCAGCGAAGCCGCAAAGACAATATCTTCTAATACAGCGGAAAAGTCTCCAGCCGATTCCCGTCTCCAACCGGTCTTCTTGACTTCCCTCATCTGACTGTATGTCTAGCTGATCATTCACCATCTATTTACCCCGGGCTCCTCCCACTAGTTGGAGTGGAACAAACCATCATGAGTTTAGGGTGATAGAGAAGGTCACAATCATCAATAGAGGCTGAATACAAACGTACAGTATGCATGGCCATCCATCATCACAATACTGGTAGGCACATATTCATCTAGGTTCATGAACTCAGTCTCTCTCTGTCTCTATAAGCACACTTCCCAGGGTTCCCCTTCTCCTGGCTCGGCCTGGATCCTGCTGGCACCAGAAGAGGACTCCACCTTGGTCGCACATCATCCTATAGGCTTCTCCAGAGGTCAGTACGTTAGTCTTTATTATACATGGTGTTAAGGTAGAGGTCAGGTGGTGGGACAGTGACCTCATCACATAAATACAAAGATTTTACTGAAGCCAGTTTTTCTGTGCATGCTATGATATATTATCCTTAAATGCACCTTCAGTTAAAGGAATTCATTGGCCTGACAGTCTTCTGTATAATCACCTTTATACAACCCATACACTTGGGTCTGGCAACTTCTCAATTCAGCACTGTATGACTGACTTACAGGCAAATGCATGGAATTATCTCTGCAGGACAGTGTGTGTTACTGAGAACTGGAGCTGCAGGACAGTGTGTGTTACTGAGAACTGGAGCTGCAGGACAGTGTGTGTTACTGAGAACTGGAGCTGCAGGACAGTGTGTGTTACTGAGAACCGACGCTGCAGGACAGTGTGTGTTACTGAGAACTGACGCTACAGGACAGTGTGTGTTACTGAGAACCGACGCTGCAGGACAGTGTGTGTTACTGAGAACCGACTCTACAGGACAGTGTGTGTTACTGAGAACTGGAGCTGCAGGACAGTGTGTGTTACTGAGAACCGACGCTGCAGGACAGTGTGTGTTACTGAGAACTGACGCTACAGGACAGTGTGTGTTACTGAGAACCGACGCTGCAGGACAGTGTGTGTTACTGAGAACCGACGCTACAGGACAGTGTGTGTTACTGAGAACCGACGCTGCAGGACAGTGTGTGTTACTGAGAACTGGAGCTGCAGGACAGTGTGTGTTACTGAGAACCGATGCTGCAGGACAGTGTGTACACAGTGGCTGTAGAATGGTCTGAGTAGCGCAGAACACATTAGTGTCACATCAGTGTCACAGGTCAGTGAACCGAAGTTGCTTAACAACTCTTTCTTGCACCAATGCAATAGGAAATGCGCATTGCACGGCTCACGTGTAACTCGTTCAAACAACTGTCCGTATTTCAGGCTCACAGTCATAATTTGGCCTGTCTGCACGGTCAGCGGGCTTCCCTCCTGTGTGTGAGGAATCTTCAGTCGGACCACAGCAATACCACCCAACAACGCTAGGCGGAATTAGGTTGTATAGTGCCTATCAATTGTTCAGAACAGCACTTCACAGGAGCTGCAGGTAACCAGTCCATTAAGTCATGCACACACTGCTCAGCTTCACCGAAAGACATTGTAGGTCGTTCCACATAACGAACACGAACAGGCCATCTAGAGTGAGTGGCGAACAGGGTCCCAGGCCTCTACCAGAATCTCCTACGCCCTTCAGAGGGGCGGGGCTCTGGCCCCTGCAGGAATGGGCGGGGCTCTGGCCCTTGCGGGGGAGTCTTGTGCGGTCTGGACCTCCTGAGATCTCATTCATTGTGCGAGCTGCCACACCGATTCAGCCGCCCGTTTGGGAGATAAGCCCACACCGGTTATCTCTGCAGGCATCTGGGCTGTATAAACTCTCTGCTGTAGGCCATTGTGAAGAGCCCCAGGTTGCTTCCCTTCACCATGCCAACTCACGGAACAGGTGCCAAGTACACACACACGTGCACACACACCCACACCCACACACACACACACACACACACACACACACACACACACACATCTATGAATGGGGGTCTGTGGGAGAGCAGAGGTGATTGATAGCATTTTGTCCCATCTCTCTGGGGAATTCTGAAGAAGGATGTAGTTTATCTTTTATCCCTTTGACTCTTCCTGACCAGGGCAGCGATTGTTCCCCCCGGCGGCACAGTGATGCAGGAATTTGATTGTGATATCCAGGTGGAATCAGACAGACCTCAGAATGGAGCCCCTGTCAAGTGATGTCATTAATGCATCTCAGATGTAATTATGTGGTTATAGTGGCTGTTATCATGTCACACTCTATCACAAAAGGGAATTCCTGGAAGCGTATTTGGAGCAAGAAGAACAATAAGAAACCAGACGAGGAATCTCACTCTCACCTCAAGTAATTTGTACTTTTGTAGGGGGGGGGGGGGTGGTGATGGTGAATAAATCTTTTAGGACCTCACTGAACCTCTGGCTATGAAATAGTTTGGCCCACAGTTTGAGGTCAGAAACCAAAGTGATGAATATTTATTCATACTAGTGTGGAGCTGTTGCTAGGAGATGAATTTTCCCTTTTTTTTTTTAAATTTAATTTAATTTTTTAATTGTGAATGATAGATTCAACATACCTGCACAGTGCCACACGTATTTATGACACGGTGTCAAGACCTGCGGTGCACAGAGAAGATGTCACGCAAGCGTGGTCCAACTTCAGGCATCAATGACTTTTAAAGGCCTGCAGTAGTTCAGACAAGCCTGTGATTCCCGCTGACACTTTAACTGAAAGGCTCTTTTGTACATTTTGTGCGAAGTTTATGTGTCAAATAGCTCTCTGCACAGGTCTGCTCTGTGCACTCTAAACCATATCTTTGCTGTCAGACAGTTATTGCGTTATATGTAATTAATATTTTATATATGTCACAGTCCCTATCTTGTAATCTGTAACAACCCGTGCTTGTTTTGATTTTAAGCCATTTATTCATGAAAAACCTCGATTATTGAGTTTAAGGTTGCGAGCTTCATGAAAAACCTAATCAAAATGCAAGTGAAAATGTGAAAACTAATAACCAAAGACAAATATCGCTCATGTTTGGGGAGCAGAGGTGGGAACGGGTTTGTCACACATAAATAAATCAGACGTAAGAAGCTAATAAATCGCCTGCAGAAGGCGTATGAATGCTTTCTTGTGCCACAAAATATTAAGCTATGCAAGTGCCTGCAGACGACGGATACTTGGACTGCCCGGAGGCGGTGATGGCCAAGTCGTGTCAAGTAGTCGGCGGCGCTAGCCAGCTCGCTGCTGCGCGCGGACTCTGCAGCGCGTGATTGATGAGCGCGAACTGGAGTCGACCCGCAGCCAGCGCGCCCCGAACACAGCGCGGATTCTGCCGGGGCTGGAGCGCAGAATTAATGCCCCACTGGAACTAATAACGCTGTCGTGTACCTTCGTCCGACTCACCTGTGTAAGAGACGACATGCTTTGATTACGATGCAGGATCAGAACTTTTTAAATAGCGTCTCACTTGGGTCCAATTTCATATTCATTTGTATTAATGGCATTTAACCCATGCTTTTTAGCCAAAGCGACATACAATTGTGATGGAGAACAACTTGCACAATTGAGGGTTAAGGGTCTTGCTCAGGGGCCCAACAGTGGCAACTTGGCAGTGGTGAGGCTCGAACCAGCAACCTTCTGATTGCAAGTCCAGCACTTAGTGTCCCAGAAAACTTATCATTCGCATCATTGTTCACAAAAATCTCACGCACGCGTGAAAGGACGTTCACGTACCTCACAAAATTGCTGCATCACTTGAGCTTTGAAGCCGGGAAATGAAGAGTGAATCGGCCGTGTAGCTTCTGCGTTTGGTATCAGTACCACAGTCTAAATATTGCCCCTGTAACGCGGGTGTATGTGTCAAGGTGAGGTTAAGCAAAACACCACAGCACTCACAAGGGAAGGTTTGTGGACAAACAAGCTGTATATTTGCTTGGCAAATGTTAGCTTTAATAATGAGAGGAGCATGATTCCGCGCGCCGTCTCCCCGCCGTTTTCATACTCAGCCGCTGATGTTTTAACCAAACGCCCCTGAAAGCTTGTCGCAGAGCGTGAAATTGCCTGTATGTTTTGTTTGCAGGATTGTAAACCGAGCTTCTGAATGCAGATTGTGGCCTAATGTGCATACATGCGTGTATGTCTGGTGTGTGTGTGTGTGTGTGTGTGTGTGTGTGTGTGTGTGTGTGTGTGTGTGTGTGTGTGTGTGTGTGTGTGTGTGTGTGTGCTCATGCATGTATGGAACTGTTTGACTCTATTGGTACCTTCTTCTGGAAAATTAAAAAACTAAAAGCTGAAAGATAATCTAAGTTTAGGTATTGCTTTAGTTTGCTAGGGTAACACAAATCAGTAATATAAGTCTCCTCTCTCTCTCTCTCTCTCTCTCTCTCTCTCTCTCTCTCTCTCTCTCTCTCTCTCTCTCTCTCTCTCTCTCTCTCTCTCTCTCTCTCTCTCTCTCTCTCTCTCTCTCTCTCTCTCTCTCTCTCTCTGTGTGTGTGTGTGTGTGTGAGACATTCCGAGCTGGGTTCAGTGTGAGGTTTCCTTTCACTCATCAGCACTCATTGTATAAAGGTGGCAGTGCAGTGCACAGTCGAACATTCCTGTGCACCCACCAGCAGAGCAGTGAATTCCAACCTGCTCTCAGTTGCTCTCTCTCTTCCTGTCTTCTTGTCTGTCTTTCTTGGTCTTTGTCCTGTTCTCTCATCTCTGGCTGTCTCCTCTCTCTCTCCTTCCATCTCTCTATCTCTCTCTCCCTTTCCCACTTTTTCTGTCTCGCACTGACTCTCTCTTGCCTTCCTCTCTCTGTTTCTCCCTCCTTCCTCTATATGTCCACACTCTCTCTCTCTCTCTCTCTCTCTCTCTGTCCACTCCCTGTCCCCGTATCTCCCTCTCTGCCTTTCTCTGTCTCTCCCCTCTTCCTGTATCCCTCTCTCTCTCTCCCCTGGTATGGTTATGTGGGTTTATGGGAGTGAAAGCTTCTCCTCAGGGTGAGTGTGGTCCATGTTGCTTCATCATCTGAAGAGAACCCTAATGGATGAGCAAACACACTCACTGCCCACACTGCCGGCCCAGAGGAGGACAGTATGTGTGTTTATGCATGCTTAGATGTGACTACATGTTTGGCATTACGCTGCCTCTTCATGACTTGTGGTTATATGCAGTTGCGCTCTGACTTCAGGTGGTTCAGCTCGGGTTCTGACCAGGTCATTTCGGATAGACTGAAAGTTGTGCCGCCATGTGGATGAATTTGAACCATAGCATGGAATTCCTCTGAGACAAGAGCAAATGCATATGAAAAATACAGTAAGACACATAAACTTGTAATTTATTTAGAGCTAATCATTTATGTAAAAGTACTGATTTATGTTAAAGTACTGATTTTTGTAAAAGTACAGATTTTACAGGAAGAAGCACTACTGCAGTCCAGAGCATGTGGAAACAGTGGAAACACATGTCAAAATTTCATTCTTGTTTTGATCTGTAAAATCAGGCTTTTATGAAGCAGTGTTCAGTCATAAATATGTTCAGTCATAATGTCTCTGCTGTTGTGGGTGAATGCTAGAGCTGCAAAAAGCTGCTTAAATTTGATTAAAATTACATTTAAAATTAGAATTAAAGCTTTTATATAACCTTGATGTTAGGTCATGATAACTTCATATCAATACTATACTACATTATCATTTCATTACTCATACTCATCACTGTAGTGCTCTTCACTGTAGTGCTCTTCACTATAGTGCTCTTCACTGTATTGCTCATCACTGAATTGGTCGTTGGAGTGATCGTCACTGATTGATACTCACTGGAGTCATAACTGGCGTGGTCATTACTGTGGTCATCACTGGATCAACACTGTAGTAATGTAACTTTTACATGAACCTCAGCATTTGCCAGAAGTTATATTGTATTGTTCAGGTTTGTGTGTCTGTCTCTGTCTGTCTCTCTCTTCTAGGTTTATGGTGATTAGGGCCATGATATTCAGAGATGTAGTCCTCTGTAAAGATGATGGCTACCCAGGGCTGTTTCCCGCTGTCCACATGACCTCTGCCAGCCCCACTGTACTTTAGATTTGCATTATTAGCAATATAAGATCCTTTGTGCATGATCCCTGATAAAATACACATCATCATAACTTTATTTGTTCTCTGTTTGTGTTAGACAGGTTTAGCTACTGCATATTCTTTTTGGGAAATGAGTTTCTTTGGGTTTTGTTTTAGGGCGTGTTTGGCATAAAGGGTTTTCACCCCCAAAGCGGCTTTTCTGAACTATCCAAACGATGGCCATTCAAAGAACATAAATGAATCACATCATCTTATCGCAACCAGAAAGAGTTTGTTGTCTTGGTCTCACAGTCGGGTGGGCTAATGTTTGTATGTAAAGCCTTTTTAGCTTGGACTTCAGGCCTTAACAGTACTGACTCGTTAAAAAAGGGGGATACCAGTGTTGAAAGTGTCTACTGAAGCAGGCTCTGTAGCTATTCACAGTGACACCACCCTCATCCCCTCCCCCACATATGACTTCCAGCTGAGCAGGGTGAGTGCCAAACGCAGTCTGCTCTGACATCAGAGTTTCCCAGAGTGATAAAGAGCATGTTGTGCGAGTGGTTTTTTAGAAGACAGAAGGAGACGCAGTATTTTGGCACCAAGACAGCGACTTGGGCAGATAAAACTGCTGAGAAATGTCCTCCTCTAGGGAGCAACCAGGGCGTGGAAAGATGAACTCAAATAGATTCACTAATGATTTGATAGATTCACTAATGATTCAGTAGATTCACTAATGATTCGATAGATTCACTAATGATTCAGTAGATTCACTAATGATTATGTGCTGTAGCTTTTTGCGTGAGGGAATTATTTGTGAAGGCATCATGGCCCAAAAATCATAATAATGTAAATCATATTAAAATCTACCAATCATATAATGTGGTTCAGAGTGAACACTACCATTCCTGTTTAAAATAACCCTAGTCTTGAAACAGATCCCATAGAGACAAGATGTGTCTACTGCAGCTCTCTCTACTGACACTAACAGAGACCTTTAACCTCAGCCTTTTCACCCAGAACTTCGCCAATTTGAGGTTACCAACATTTTGCGAAACAAAAGAGTCTAAATGTATCCCCTGTCTGAAGCTTACGTAACAGACATACATTTGTCAAAGGGCTGGATTAACGCAGGTGCTTCGCTAGGGCTGAATGCCTTTATTCAGCACCGGGTGCTAAACTCTCTCCCTCTTTTGTATTTCCATCTGTCTTTCTCGCTCACTGTCTGAACTCTGGGGGTATTTCACCATCCTGCAGCTTCTCCTGACCACTCTGTCAGATCAGTGCCCCTCAGAGCTAGAAGGAACAATATTAGCTTTCATTGGGGAATTTTTGTGAGGATTACAATTTTCAGCCTTTTTTTTTTTGAGGAGGGTAAACGGGGAAAGCGGGCGGAGGCGGGACCCCTTTAATCTCACACAATATCCACCTTTAGCGCAGCACCGGCATATTAGCGGCACGACTGGGTGGATGGCAGGCACTGAGGATGGATGGATGGCTGGACGGAAGTGTATTAACAGGGTGACTTCTCTTCCAGAATGTTCCATGCAACAACCATCTCCCACAGGTGTACGTAAAATGAGAAAGAGCAAAAAAAAATAAACGCTGAAAAAAGAGAAGAAGAAAAACAGAGCAGAGAGACAACAAACTGTGATGCCTCTCAGAGTAAGGAGGAGGCCTGGCTTACACTAGTGATGCAATTCCCATTATCAACAACGTCAAAACTACACACTGCCCTGTAATTCTGGCCTGTCATTTTCTGCACACTTTAAGATCTTTGTTTTGAGCGTCACGATGGCGAATAGGACCATCCACTGGAAACTGCCAAACACAACTTTTATACACATATTTACTAAAGCTTTTGTGCTTTTTTTCCCACTTTGTGTGGAACATTTTTCCTGCGAACCACAGTGACATAATTTTACTTTTATGGTGCGTGTCTAACCTACGTGGTGTTTTTTTAGGCTACCTGTATCGGCAGAAAGGGGGAAAGATCATTATCGTGTCTCACCCAATCAATTCTGAACTGTGTTATTTTTTGAACAGGGCCCAGGAGAAGAGAGTGTACTAGGGCTTGTATGTGCTAGTGAGTGACTTCCATGCCTTACCCTGCAGATAGGCTGGGTTATGGTGTCAGCTCTGGACAAGTGGTTTCAAAATATTTTCACAGATGTTTCAGAAGCTATTAGTGATGAACAAAAAGATATATCAGGTTCCATAAACCAGGGTGTTTTCTCTCTCTCTCTCTCTCTCTCTCTCTCTCTCTCTCTCTCTCTCTCTCTCTCTCAAAAAGTCCTTTTTCTTTTGAAGCTCGGGGGTCGTCTACTCATGCGAGATATCTGATTGTTTTGGCCAGATAAGAGGTCTGCGAAATGTCAATCTATTCTTTCCTTTTCTTTCCCGTGAACAGCGCCGTTACCCCTTTGCTTGGAGGTGAGGAGAAGGGTCCACACAAATGTAAACTTCCATTAGGCTGCCTCTGATGGTATCAGCCATGGGGGGCTTGGGAAGGCTGACCAGTTAAGTCAGGCATTGCTATTGAAATGTGAGTGCAGATTTTAGAGCAGATCGGGTGAAGATGCCCTCAGGCACAACTGCTGATATTAAGTGAGAAGGGAGCTCTGGAGATGGAGGCCTCATCTTCACGACCTCCGTTATCTGCTCCTGGGAGTTCCACATCACAATCTGGTCAATCAGTTTCCACTCTGAGCCTTAAGGGACCAGCTTATCTCCACGAGGCACCTTATTAAGAGGACCTCCATATGCTCCTGAGAGGAGCGATGCCCTAGAGCTACCTGGGCTTCAACCCCCTCAACACTGACTCACACTCCCTTGTTTTTGTATGTTAATTTACATGGGGACTCCACTTAGATAGAGCCTGATAGATTGCCTGTGGTTCATTGTTGAGGTCAGCGCATTAACGTGGTGTTTTGGGGCAGGTCCCAGGCAAGCTGATTGGTTTTCTTTGGTGGGGGATAAGGAGATTATTGATTATTGATGGGAATGGAGAGGGATAAGGATATTATTGATTATAGATGGGAATGGAGAGGGATAAGGAGATTATTGATTATTGATGGGAATGGAGAGGGTTAAGGAGATTATTGATTATTGATGGAAAGGGCAGTTAGTTGCTTTCCGTGAGCTTTGGAAGAAGTACTGCTTTTCCCATGAGCACTGCAGGCAGGCAGGTGAGGTGAGGTGGGTCATACGCTGGTGAGGTGTGAGCCGTGGCGGTCTGCACACAGGTGTGCGAGGCCGTCAGGCCTGTCTTGTTTTGGGTGGGGTCACTCCACAGTACCTCTGGACCACCATGCTAGACTTTGTTGCTTCACAGGAGACGCTCCTCTCCTCTCCTTTAATTCCCCTGCATACATCACAGCACTGCTCTGCAACAGACAACAAGACACGCCTGTCTGACAGCACGTCCTGAGAGAGGGATTGTCTGTGCACAGCACCATGATGCAGCTCTGAACGCAGCCAGCCTTGGGAGGTGGCTGATTTCAAAGGGTTTGCTGTGCGCTGCCAGATCGCTGATTACCAAAACAGTTCCCTGTTTACACAACTCACACCCACATACAGCCTTTATTTCATTTCCTCTATTTCAGCTTGTTGAACACTCCACCTCAGTCCTTCACCCACTGCACTAATGTTATTCTATAGGACGCAAGCTGATCTTCAGCTTCCTAGGCCAGCACGTCCAGTCGTTGCTTTGCTTCTGTGTGCTGTCGGCTAGGCTGCAGACATCAGTTTACCTTACAGAGTTCATGGGCTCCCATGTGCTTTGGGTTGGGCTCCGAAATGCAGTAGAAAGCCCCTCCCCCTGCTCCTCCTCCAGTCATTGGTTCTGACTGCCCCTCCCCCTGCCCCTCCCCCAGTCATTGGTTCTGACTGCCCCTCCCCCTCCCCCTGCTCCTCCTCCAGTCATTGGTTCTGACTGCCCCTCCCCCTGCTCCTACTCCAGTCATTGGTTCTGACTGCCCCTCCCTCTGCTCCTCCTGCAGTCATTGGTTCTGACTGCCCCTCCCCCTCCCCCTGCTCCTCCTCCAGTCATTGGTTCTGACTGCCCCTCCCCCGCCCCTCCCCCAGTCATTGGTTCTGACTGCCCCTCCCCCTCCCCCTGCTCCTCCTCCAGTCATTGGTTCTGATTGAATTAGGTGATCAGTTGGATGCAACAAAGCTAAACTTTGAGGCGCGTCTATTCCCTGCAGGATGAGAGTCAGAGGACTGACTGTCAGGTGTCCTCCATACTGTGTCCTTACAAGCCTCTCTTTCTCTCGCTCTCTCTCTCTCTCTCTCTCTCTCTCTCTCTCTCTCTCTTTCTCTCTCTCTTTCCCTCTCTTTCTCTCTCAAGGGGCAAAACCCCTTAATCTCCCAGGTGCCAGAGCACAATATGACCAATAGAAAAGAACAGAGAAAAGAAACTCACTACGACCCAACTGGAAAACCCAAGCGAAGGAGACTGACAGTCAAACACAACTGCGGTTTGTCTTCCTTCCAAATAAGGCTGAAGTCCTTTTGTTTTTGAAAGCGTCTTGATTTGGGCCACTGTCCCAAAAACTGTCCTGCTTAGGCTGATCTGCACACAGAGGAATCGAGACAGATGAGGGGAAACTGCTCTATGGTGAGCATAAAGAGTTCACCACGCTGGCAGCTCTGTACGTTCACTCCTGCCAGGGAGTTTCAGGGACAGCGGCATATAGATCAAATATCATAAATACAGACCCACCTGCACACGCTCTCAGTTTAATTTTTAGTATTGTTATTGTTGCTGTTGTTATTTTGTAATATAATCATTCCTACCTTCAATTTGCTAATATATGATTTAAACTATTTAAATATATTTTACTTTTTTGTTTACCATTCTATGCTCTTGATTTCTTCTTTGGCAAAATAAGTCTGAATAATTCTCATGTCAATACAGCACCATTGAACTGAATTGAATTTATTTGAATCGAGACAGAGAGAGAGAAACCGAGAGGGAGAGAGAGGGGGAGAGAGAGAGAGAGAGAGAGAGAGAGAGAGAGAGAGAAGAGACAAATGAGGGGTGAGAGAGAAGGAAAGACAGAGCAGACTGAGAGAAGGAATGAAGAGCGAAGGAGACGGCCAGGTGAACACACCTGAGAGCAACCTGATCTGTAGTGGTGAGGACTCAGTTGCCGGGGGTGATGACACACTGTCACGGCCATGCTGGCTCTAAAAGCTCTGCACTGATCCTGTATGTCACAACAATCCGTGGCCCTGTGGAGGGCAGACAGGTGTGCCGAAGCCCCTCCCCCTGCCCTAGCCCCGCCCACACTCCTACCTTGCAGGAGCATGGAGCTATCTGCACCCCACACATACCTGTCATGCTACAGATGGGCCCAGCTAACCCACAGAGAGCATACCCCATGGCATCAGCCATAACACTGGCCAACACACTGCATTAGGATGAAATATTGAATCATTTATCAACCAGTAACTGGCATGATCCGCAAGGAAGCAAATGATTGATAATTTACTTTTTGCAGAAGATCACAGAATGTAATATACGTCTGAATGGTTTTACATGAAGCAAACGGATTAACAGTGCCATATTTTTATTGATTATTACATTTGTGTTTGCAGCATTTATTCATCAGAGTGCAGCCTCTGTGTTTCAGTAAGATACTGTTTGTGCTCTAATGGAGACCCATGTAGATTACTCTAATATTACTTTAATATTACTTTGGTTATAACAAATCCTTAGAAAGGCTGCCTACTGTGAGGATTCATGACTACCTCACTGTCTCACTTTTACTGCTTCACTCTCTAATTATGTCACTGTTTTACTGTCTCACTGCCTCACTGTTTTTCTGCCTCACTATATGAATGTGTCACTCTCACTGCCTCACAGCTTGGCTGTTTTGTTGTCTCTCTGACTCCCTGTCTCACTGCTTCACAGCGTTGCTGTTTCTCTGTCTCGCTGTGCTGTGGGAGTCAGGTCTCATGCTTAATGCCTCCACTTTTCTCTCCTGCTCCTGTTCTTCCGCACCTCCTAACCAGACTAGCGCCAACAGAAGCGCCTCCCGGCGAGCTCAGGAGGAAGGCGATTCCCCACGTCCCTGCTCTATTCCCAACCATGTTTACCCATGGTGCACTGCTCCTGAGCTGGCCACAGCAAGATGTGTCGGGCCAGCCGCCATTAAAACAGATGATGGCTTTGACAGTAATTTCTCCACATGGCATGCCAGAGCAGGACTGAATGCCCACTGCGGGTGCCCATTAAACACACACACACACACACACACACACACACACACACACACACACACACACACACACACACACACAGACTCACGCACAGGGAATGTTAAACACACATACCATGCCCAAAGAACATGGTATCAATAGTATCTCTGTGTAATGTGTATGTGTATGTATAAGTGAGAGCGGGGGGGGGGGGGGGGGGGGGTGGAGAGAGAGAGAGACAGAGAGACAGAGAGAGAGAGAGAGAGAATGTGTTTGTTTATATGTGTTGGCATGATGTTTCTAAGATTGCAAATCTCTTGATGATTGATGAGGTTTAGTGCAATTTGTACCCATGTACCCATGTTGAAATTCAAACAGTGTTTTTTACTCACGCTCTGATTCAGTGCACACTTTACAGAGAACAACATGGCTATCACACTGAACAGATGGAATGTAAGTGTTTTGACAGAGAGAGAGAGAGAGAGAGAGAGAGAGAGAGAGAGAGAGAGATTGTTGTGACAGTGGTGGCAGTGTTCACAGGTTACCTCAGTCTCGTCAGTCTCTGCTCACCTGAGTAGGAAACACTGGTGACTGGTGTTGAGGAGCAGAACTCCGAGATGCAGCAGGAATCACACAGATCTCAGCCATTCTTTACTGTAAATGGCATAAATATGGGCGCATGGCTTTGTGTGAGGAGTGGACCTAGAGGCCCCACCGCTGTGAACGCCGTCACCTCTGCCTATACATGGTTCCAGCCAACAGCGAAGAGAGATGGTGAGCTCTTCTACAATGACCAGTCTTCTAACATACAGCACCAGGCAAAGGTTTGGACACACCTGACTGACCGTGTAATAGTAATAAAGGCTATAGAAATAGTGAAAGATGATAGCCTATAGGTGAAATGGTTTCCAAAACAATATAAACAGTATATCATTAAAAATAAAAATATAATGACATATAAGCGCCCCTTCAACAAATTCAGAAATGTGGGTGATACGTTAGAGCAGTAGAGAATCTGAGTCTGTGAACAGCGTGGCCCTTCCGCATGTAACAGCTCTAACAAGGCGGCTTTAGTGACCAGGGTGTGTTCATCTTCTTCACTGAGATGAAGTTCTTATTCTTCACCTGTGATGCAGTGAGACATCTTTCAGAACTTGTGCTGGACCATCAGTGAACATGGGTGGTGAAGGACCCTGAGATTTAGTTCATCTCTGCTTCCTGTCTCATGAAGGCTGGAGCTGCCACCGCAATGTGCAGCGGTGGATTAAAGCCAAAAAGTACAGACTAAGCCATGCCTGGGTGTGACCCTAAAGGGACTGGGGTGACTCTAAAGGGTCAGGGATGACCCCAAAGGGACCGGGGTGACCCTAATGAAACCTGGGTGGTCCTAAAAAATCCGAGGTGACCCTAAAGATACTGGGGTGACGCTAAAGAAGCCATGGTCAGGCGTGACCCTAAAGAAACTGGGGTGACCCTAAAGATCCTAAAGAAGGAATTATCAGTGGTACACACACACACACACACACACACACACACACGCAGACTCTCACACACATACGCATGCACATACACATCAAACAAACACAGTCACACACAGAGCCAGATTAGCAGAGTAAGCACTGGCGTATTTCCCAGCTATCCACTGAGCTTGATTATTGTTTAGGCACAGAATAATGGAATTTCCCTGCTGGTGACTTCAAGGTTGGGAAGTGTCTCCCCCCTTTCTCCTCTGATCAGAGCTGTTTAGGCATCCGACTCCATGTCTGGTGACTCATTACTGCTCACAGTTGTTTGTTTTCATGACCACCTTTACTGCGTGAGATGAGCATTTAATCTAGAATCATCTCTCTTGCTCTCTCTCTCTTTCTATCTCTGCCTGCCTCTCCTTATCTTTCTCTCCCTCTCTCTTTATCTGTGCATCTCTCTCTCCCTCTATCCCTTTGTATCTCTCTTTCTGTCTGTAAGTTGTAAACCACGGCATTCTTGCTGGGGTTTTGGCATAGTCTTTCAGTTGTCCATGGCTAACGTGTTTTGATTGTCCATGGCTAGTGTCTTAGAGTTGTCCATGGCTAATGTATTTGAGTTGTCCATGGCTAATGTATTTGAGTTGTCCATGGCTAGTGTCTTAGAGTTGTCCATGGCTAATGCATTTGAGTTGTCCATGGCTAGTGTCTTAGAGTTGTCCATGGCTAATGCATTTGAGTTGTCCATGGCTAGTGTCTTAGAGTTGTCCATGGCTAATGTATTTGAGTTGTCCATGGCTAGTGTCTTAGAGTTGTCCATGGCTAATGTATTTGAGTTGTCCATGGCTAGTGTCTTAGAGTTGTCCATGGCTAATGCATTTGAGTTGTCCATGGCTAACGTGTTTTGATTGTCCATGGCTAGTGTCTTAGAGTTGTCCATGGCTAATGTATTTGAGTTGTCCATGGCTAGTGTCTTAGAGTTGTCCATGGCTAATGTATTTGAGTTGTCCATGGCTAATGTCTTAGAGTTGTCCATGGCTAGTGTCTTAGAGTTGTCCATGGCTAATGTATTTGAGTTGTCCATGGCTAGTGTCTTAGAGTTGTCCATGGCTAATGTATTTGAGTTGTCCATGGCTAGTGTCTTAGAGTTGTCCATGGCTAATGCATTTGAGTTGTCCATGGCTAGTGTCTTAGAGTTGTCCATGGCTAATGCATTTGAGTTGTCCATGGCTAGTGTCTTAGAGTTGTCCATGGCTAATGTATTTGAGTTGTCCATGGCTAATGCATTTGAGTTGTCCATGGCTAGTGTCTTAGAGTTGTCCATGGCTAATGTATTTGAGTTGTCCATGGCTAGTGTCTTAGAGTTGTCCATGGCTAATGTATTTGAGTTGTCCATGGCTAGTGTCTTAGAGTTGTCCATGGCTAATGCATTTGAGTTGTCCATGGCTAACGTGTTTTGATTGTCCATGGCTAGTGTCTTAGAGTTGTCCATGGCTAATGTATTTGAGTTGTCCATGGCTAGTGTCTTAGAGTTGTCCATGGCTAATGCATTTGAGTTGTCCATGGCTAATGTCTTAGAGTTGTCCATGGCTAATGCATTTGAGTTGTCCATGGCTAGTGTCTTAGAGTTGTCCATGGCTAATGCATTTGAGTTGTCCATGGCGAATGTCCCCTTCATGTAGGCTGGCAGAGGAGAGCATCAGACCAGGCGCTGGCTATTCTAACCTCCCCAAGACCCACGTGTGAATCACCAATCACCCGACGGGCGCATGGGCCACGGGGTCAACGGGAGGTTGAGACTGGGCTCACTCGGAGCGGTCGTTACAGTTTGCAATACATTCACTTGAAATTGCCTTTTTCCTCTTTTATTTGAACTTAAACACACCATGCATGGAACGTGTACATTGCGTGATTTGAATAATCCAATGGCAGTAAAGTAAAAGAAAAAAAATGCAATTATACGACTATACAACGCATCAGTATGTCTGTAATTTAGTAAACGGCAGTAAACGACAGACTGTTGTGCAGAGAGACTTTGGATCTGTAAGAGGGAGGATGGAACAGAATGAGACGAAATCGCTTTTTAAAACCCTCCTTGTAATATTCTCTTTGTGGTATTGATGTGTAATTCAGATTGTGAGATTATAATTTGACTTCAGTTTTTTTTGTGTTTTTTCTTCTTTGCTGGTGTAGACTGCTCTTCAAGCTTGAATCTAGCCATTATATTCAAGACGTGGTCCCTTTTCTTTCGCTGCAGGGAGAGAACTTCCAGGCGTGTTCCAACACCAGTGAAATACCCGTGAAGTCCCGTTTTCTCTACATTGCAATGTCTGTTTCAACCATCTCACCGCTTAAACAATTAGCATATCCTCAACAGCTCTCAGTTCCCAAACATCCTGTATGTCCCTAAGGGCATCTGACCTTTAACCTGTGACCTGATCTTCCCAGGAACTGCCCTGAAGCTTCACCGTCTTACAGGTGTGGTGGCGTTAACGTGGGGGTAGCCTAGGGCTAATCCAGGGTAGGACTGTGGTTGGCATGTGAGAACACTCCAATTGTTTTAGCCACGTCTTCAGTTTGCAAAACTGGTACCCAGAGATTCAGTTAGGAGGGAATTTTTATTATAGGTAAAAGATCCTGTTTTTTAACATTTCATCAGACAACTCCTGCTATATACACTGTATTGGTATAAAACATACAAAAAATATAAAAGACTTCTTTATTTCTGATTAACACAAAGCTGTCTTTGCAAAATCCATTTTAAAACCATGTAGTGATATATGAGCAGAAACGTTCTACTGGGTCTGTAAGAGGCTCAGGGCGAGATCAAAGCACAGGCGTCGAATTATTGTATATAATTCACAGGTGTTGAATGTATTATTACCTTTTATCAGTTATCCATCAAATCTGGTGTCAGAAAATCAAGACGGAACAGACCAAAGGGGTGTGTCATCAAGAAATCACGTAACAGAACTTGTACAACTCAGAAAAACATACTTTCCTTTCGACTCACAAAGGACACATACATTGTATGTGCTAAAGTATTAACTTTTTGTAAGGACATAGAAAAACTAACGTCATTCACATGTTCAGCAGTGTGTTTAAATACCTTCTGTTTTTTTCTACAAAGTGAATTTACATTGTTTTTAAAGTACAAAGTGCAAATACTCTGGGCTTCCGGTGCCGTTCGGAGGGGCAGGCTGGCATGGGAGGGGTGCTGCTGACTCAGCCTTGTTTCTTTGACATATTCTGAGAACAGAAGGAGAAGAAACAGCCGTATGGACCGTTCAGCATCGCTTGTGTCTAAAGGGCAAGACTTGCGTCACCTCCGTATCACTCCTTTAACGCCATGAATAGATGTCTCATGAGCGCTTATGTGCTGCACGCATGTTTATCTGTATGCGCCATGAATGTTGTCTGAAGGCCCTGAAACAACTTGCTGTAATCTTATAGTGAATATTTCACTGACAATAAGTACTTTGTAACTTCATTTTGAAGAGACTGTTATTGTTCAGTTTTCATACTAATGTATAGAATAACAGTTATACTCTCTACATAATTTCAGCTATCAGTGTGTCTGTACACTAGGACTGAATCTATCAGTTAATGTTACAGTTTTAGTAAATGTAATACAGTGTAATTTTAGATGTCTGTAGTTTGCACAGGTATCTGCCCTTTTTCTTTGTCTCAGTAGTGAGCACTGAGCAGAAATGTTCATTTACTCACCAGTTTACTGGAGCCTGCGCCTCCTGCTTTGGTGTCTGCTGGGAAGGCAGTAAGAATGTGTTACAACTACGTTTGCCATTACACAAATAAACAAAGTCATTAAAAAAAAGTAATAAAGTTAGATTTTTCGCCATTTCCCATATTCACAGGACAAACTGCACTTGTTATCAAACACTCAGATATCGTACCATCCTCCTTGGTGACCCCGAGGCAGCCAATCAGCTCCTGCAGTGAGAGCGCCTTGTCGTTGCTGATGTCGCAGTACTCCACAAACTTCTTCACGCACTTCTTTGGTTTGGACTTCTTCCGCAGCAGACGCTTAAACGGCTTGATCTCCTTCTTGCCGATGTCACCGCTGGAGTTCTTGTCCAGCTGGCGGAAGTACCAGTGCACGACTCGCTCTTCCAGAGTGTGGTTCGGATCAGGCTCTGGCATCCTGGAGCAAGACGACAACAGCTGTTCTCATTCAACCTGCAGGAAAGTGTGCTAGGGCAGCACATCAAAACTCTGATGGCTTAGTCTTTAAAATACCAAATTCAAGTTTCTAAAAAAAAAAAAGGACATAGTTATTTAGTGGCAAAACATAGTTGTATAGTGGCAGAAAATCTAAAATATATATTACATTGAAACAAAGTGTTAATAATGTCTGTATTATTTGAAAGTTGTGTGTCATATTACACATCCCCCAAAGATGGAACAAAGGAAAGATAAAGTAGCTCAGAGAATAAAGCAGCGAATAAACCAGCAAATAAACCAGTGATTAACCCAGAGAATAAACCAGCAAATAAACCAGAGAATAAACCAGAGAATAAACCAGTGAATAAACCAGCGAATAAACCAGCGAATAACCCAGAGAATAAACCAGCGAATAAACCAGAGAATAAACCAGCGAATAAACCAGAGATTAACCCAGAGAATAAACCAGCGACTAAACCAGCGAATAACCCAGCGAATAAACCAGCGAATAACCCAGCGAATAAATGAGAGAATAAACCAGCGAATAACCCAGAGAATAAACCAGCGAATAAACCAGCGAATAATCCAGCAAATAACCCAGCGAATAACCCAGAGAATAAACCAGCGAATAAACCAGCGAATAACCCAGCAGATAACCCAGCGAATAAACCAGCAAATAAACTAGCGAATAACCCAGAGAATAAACTAGTCGAATTCACTACTCAATCTCTTAAGGACTGCCTGGGGATGGGCCTAATATTCAAGTGAGCACACTATACGTCCATCAAATATTCAAATGAGCACACTGTACTGCAGACGTCCAGTCTGCCACACCAGTCAAGCAGAACTACCCACAGTGGGGGAAGAGAAAGCCTGGCCACCTTTCACAGGTCAGATGGCTTTCACTTGCTAGGTTACTTTGACTCAAAGAGTCTGACTGTTACTTAGACTCAGAGAGACTGGCTGTTACTCAGACTCAGAGAGACTGGCTGTTACTCAGACTCAGAAAGACTGCCTCTTACTCAGACTCAGAGAGCATTACCTAAGACTAAGACTAAGACTAAGCATTACCTATTTCACCTTGAATGGGGAGAAATTCTACTGAAGTGCATGCAGGTATTGGAAAGTCATCAGTTATTCAGACTTTGTACATACACATCGTCTGGCCGAAACCTCAACACTCCTCTAATTGCCTTAACATTTCCTGGGGCGTTCAGCTTTCAAATAAACTCTCAGTTAAGTGGATCTCCAAACTGCTGTGTGGCTTTTTCCAAAGACTCTTTATGGGCCTTTGATGAGACTACAGTGTTCTGCAGGAAATCTATTAAACCTAAAGGAACAAACTATTCTTTAGTTTCAGGAGTGTGTCCTCTGTGATGCCAGCAGTCGGAAGAACCATGCCAACACAGAAACAGTCCCGATGACACAAGAGAAGCTGAGGGCAGGAAACTGTGGTTGTAGTGCAGGGATGGAGGCTCCTGTATAGAGAGGACTGTTTCCTGTATAGAGAGGACTGTTTCCTGTATAGAGGAGAGGACAGTTTCCTGTTTCACAACCTACAATGGTTTTTCCCCAGCATTCTTCATTTCTGGATGAGTTCATGTTCTTTTCGGGATCGCCCTGCCCGTCATCTCCTTATGGATGTGTTTCGATTCCATTCCGAGGATCAGTCAGGATCATTCCAGTGCTGACACTGTGCTAGGGGCGCCTGTCCTGCCCAGGTACGTATGAAGGATAAAATACCGCCACAGAGGTTCCCAGAGCCAGGGCTGTGAGAGGCACTCTCGTCCTTCGTGTTTTATAAAAGTAGAAATAACTTCAATGTAACTGTTACAAGTCAAAGTGAAGATCTAAAAAATGCAGCTGTGGTAACATATTAGAGGACTTAGATATCAAAAGCAAAAAATAAAACATGCCTAAGCAAGGGGATATTGGTGGAGAGTTGGTGGAGTGGAGTGGAGTGCTTCCTTGAGTTTGGGTGAAGTTGGTTGTGACAGAGTTGGTTGTGACAGTCATTTATGTGAGATGTTTTTCAGTTCTTACAGCTGCACTTCATTACCAAAAAGTACAATTTATCATTGGTGGTTTCTCACTTCACTAAAAATATCCTTACGACCTTGCCAAAGCAACTAGTTATTAGACAAATTTTAGTGTCTCCTGCCCACTGTGTCTCATACCCTGTGTCCCCCACGCTGGGTCCATGTCCCCTGTATCCTGCACCCTGTCCCCTGCCTGTGTTCCCCACCCTGTGCACAGGTGTGTGATTACCTGCCAGTGGCGGCTGGGTCCGTCACCGCAAGCACCATGTCTGTGGACAGCGCATCCAGAACACTGGTGAGGAACCCATGCTTTTTTTCTCCCGGGCATCCTGAGAAACAGACACGGGAACTCAGACTGAGAACAAGAAGCAGTTAGACGTGAAAAGAAAAGCTCGGGGCCACACAGAACCTGGCTACTATGAGCGGGTCCGTGCGCCGTGTGTCAGCCTGGGGTATGGCTGAGGTATGAGGGAGGTGGTGGGGGTACGGTTCGGGTTGGGGGTGGTGGTGTAAATTGGGGTGGGGTGGAAGTAAGGTGGTCAAGGGTAGGATTTGTTGTGAGGATGAGGGTGGTGTGTGGGGTGGATGGAGGGGGTGGATGAGTGTGGGGTGGAGGGTGCAGGGCATGAGGGTGAGGTGTAGGGTGTGGGGACATGAGGGTGGGGTGTGGGGAGTAGGGTGGATGAGGGTGGGGTGTAGGGTGTGGAGTGGATGACTCCTGAAGCTTTTTCTCACAGACTCTCTCTCTCTCCACAACATTCATCCATACATCCATCTCACCCTCTCCTCTCCTCTCCTCCCCTCCTCTCCTCTCCTCCCCTCCTCCCCTCTCCTCTCCTCTCCTCTCCCCCTCCTCTCCTCCCCTCTCCTCTCCTCTCCTCCCCTCCTCTCCTCCCCTCCCCTCCTCTCCTCCCCTCTACTCCCCTCTCCTCTCCTCTCCTCTCCTCCCCTCTCCCCTCCTCTCCTCTCCTCTCTTTTTCATTACGGCCCTTCAGTGTGGCCCCTGCCCACTGTGTGCAGGTGTGTGCATGAGTATGCATGTGTATGTGTGTCTATACCTAGGACATCCCAACGAGCACGTAAAGGTCCTCAGATTTAATTTATGAGCGCGTGTGTGTGTACATGTGTGTGTGTGCATGTGTCTGTATTTGCACAAGGGTGGAGTGTGTTACAGCCCGTGCCCAGGGCAACAGATTCTCTAGTACTGAGGATAATTGCACGGTACAGACACCTCAACAGGTGTGTCAAGACTGCTGTAAACACCCCCCCCCCCCCCCCCCAACCAGTATGCCATGTGGGGATGTGGAGAAAAGTGACCTGGCTTAAAGGGAGCGTTGGTGTGAACGCCGAACCTGTTGCTCTGATGTGTGGAGGCTTTATGGGCCAGGAGTCTGGCTTTTACACATGCTGACACACAGTTAAAAATCTCACCCACCTGTTAACCTGGGAGCCAGGCCCAAATTCCTCTTTCCCCCCGTACAGAAGGAGAGCGGGCATTCCCGCACAGACCCCTCACAGTGAAACGCGTTTCTCAAACTGCTTCGGTTTCTTTCTCTAGTTAAACGTTCATTTCAGGTCAGCTGAAGCCTTAATGTTCAGCTGAGGTGGTGCTTAACCATCTGTAGGGGAAGGACTGGAGTTTAAATCAGTGTACAATCATGTCTTTCTTTAGATTCTGTAAAACAGGGTGTTCAGGTGTTCAGGTGTTCGGGTGTTCAGGTGTTCAGGTGCCATAATCCTTCCTTTCAACTGTCCTTCTACAATCGCTGTGGGAGTACGTGACTACAGCGTGTAGTTCACATATGCATGCAGTGTGTGTGTGCGTGTGTGTGTGTGTGTGTGTGTGTGTGTGTGCCTAGGGGAAAGTGGATGTTGTAGTATGGAGTGAGGGCCAATCCTCCATCCCTTGCCCTGTTCTGTGTCTCTCCCAGGCGACGGTGCAGGACAAACAGCCCCCTCCCCACTACAACCCCCACTATAACCCCCACTATAGCCCCTCTCCTGTATAGCCCCTCCCCATACAGCCCCTCCCCCGCTTAGCCCCTCCCCCTTATAGCCCCTCCCCACTACAGCCCCTCCCCTCTATAGCCATGTTGTCAACACAGCAGCTCCCCCCCCCCCAATAAAGCTCTCATCACCGTGACACGCACACACACACACACACACACACACACATACTCACACACACACTCACACAGCACATTTATAATCATCATACCAAAATAGGCATCCCAGCCAAGACTCACTGGCTGCTGAGAAAATGTCCACCAGTAGAACTCAATGACCAGCAAAGGTATGCACTAATGAGAATGACTGGTGTGTTCTGTCCATCTGTGTGTGTGTGTGTGTGTGTGTGTGTCAGTGTGTGTCTGTGTATGTGTTCTGTCCCTCTGTGTTTTGTGTGTGTGTGTGTGTGTCAGTGTGTGTCTGTGTATGTGTTCTGTCCCTCTGTGTTTTGTGTGTGTGTGTGTTTGTGTGTGTGTGTGTGTGTGTGTCAGTGTGTGTCTGTGTATGTGTTCTGTCCCTCTGTGTTTTGTGTGTGTGTGGGGTGTGTGTGTGTGTGTGTGTGTGTGTGTGTGTGTGTGTGGGTGTAGTTTGTGTGTAGGAATGCTCCTTTTGTGTGCCGAACGTTCAGCAAAGTGAAAATGCATGCACTGATCCTTCTTCTTCCAGACCACTGGTATGCTGGGATGGGAGGCCAAGGGCATCTACAGACAGAGCTGGCCACTATTTATACACACAGGACCGTCAGGATATTACACAGCCATGGAAAAGAATCATAATAGGTTGATCTGATGTAAGGTTCCCCCACAGTGCCCACAGTCCTTCTACCGTCCCCACAGTCCCTCTACAGTCCCTCTACCGTCCCCACATTCCCACTACCGTCCCCACAGTCCCTCTACAGTCCTTCTACCATCCCCACATTCCCATTACCATCCCCACAGTCCCTCTACAGTCCCTCTATCGTCCCCACATTCCCACTACCGTCCCCACAGTCCCTCTACAGTCCCTCTATCGTCCCCACATTCCCACTACCGTCCCCACAGTCCCTCTACAGTCCCTCTACCATCTCCACATTTCCACTACCGTCCCCACAGTCCCTCTACAGTCCCTCTATCGTCCCCACATTCCCACTACCATCCCCACAGTCCCTCTACAGTCCCTCTATCATCCCCACATTCCCACTACCGTCCCCACAGTCCCTCTACAGTCCCTCTACCATCCCCACATTCCCACTACCGTCCCCACAGTCCCTCTACAGTCCCTCTATCGTCCCCACATTCCCACTACCATCCCCACAGTCCCTCTACAGTCCCTCTACCTTCCCCACATTCCCACTACCGTCCCCACAGTCCCTCTACAGTCCCTCTACCATCCCCACATTCCCACTACCGTCCCCACAGTCCCTCTACAGTCCCTCTATCGTCCCCACATTCCCACTACCGTCCCCACAGTCCCTCTACAGTCCCTCTACAGTCCTTCTACCATCCCCACATTCCCACTACCGTCCCCACAGTCCCTCTACAGTCCCTCTACCGTCCCTCTACCGTCCCCACATTCCCACTACCGTCCCCACAGTCCCTCTACAGTTCTTCTACTATCCCCACATTCCCACTACCGTCCCCACGGTCCCTCTACAGTTCTTCTACCATCCCCACATTCCCTCTACCGTCCCCACATTCCCACTACCGTCCCCACAGTCCCTCTACAGTCCTTCTACCATCCCCACATTCCCATTACCATCCCCACAGTCCCTCTACAGTCCCTCTATCGTCCCCACATTCCCACTACCGTCCCCACAGTCCCTCTACAGTCCCTCTATCGTCCCCACATTCCCACTACCGTCCCCACAGTCCCTCTACAGTCCCTCTACCATCTCCACATTTCCACTACCGTCCCCACAGTCCCTCTACAGTCCCTCTATCGTCCCCACATTCCCACTACCATCCCCACAGTCCCTCTACAGTCCCTCTATCATCCCCACATTCCCACTACCGTCCCCACAGTCCCTCTACAGTCCCTCTACCTTCCCCACATTCCCACTACCGTCCCCACAGTCCCTCTACAGTCCCTCTACCATCCCCACATTCCCACTACCGTCCCCACAGTCCCTCTACAGTCCCTCTATCGTCCCCACATTCCCACTACCGTCCCCACAGTCCCTCTACAGTCCCTCTACAGTCCTTCTACCATCCCCACATTCCCACTACCGTCCCCACAGTCCCTCTACAGTCCCTCTACCGTCCCCACATTCCCACTACCGTCCCCACAGTCCCTCTACAGTTCTTCTACTATCCCCACATTCCCACTACCGTCCCCACGGTCCCTCTACAGTTCTTCTACCATCCCCACATTCCCACTACCGTCCCCACATTCCCTCTACCGTCCCCACAGTCCCTCTACAGTCCTTCTACTATCCCTACATTCCCTCTACTGTCCCCACAGTCCCTCTACAGTCCCTCCACCATCCCCACATTCCCACTACCGTCCCCACGGTCCCTCTACAGTTCTTCTACCATCCCCACATTCCCACTACCGTCCCCACATTCCCTCTACCGTCCCCACAGTCCCTCTACAGTTCTTCTACTATCCCCACATTCCCTCTACCGTCCCCACAGTCCCTCTACAGTCCCTCCACCATCCCCACATTCCCACTACCATCGCCACAGTCCCTCTACAGTCCCTCCACCATCCCCACATTCCCACTACCGTCCCCACAGTCCCTCTACAGTCCCTCTACCTTCCCCACATTCCCACTACCGTCCCCACAGTCCCTCTACAGTCCTTCTACCATCCCCACATTCCCACTACCGTCCCCACAGTCCCTCTACAGTCCCTCTATCGTCCCCACATTCCCACTACCGTCCCCACAGTCCCTCTACAGTCCTTCTACCATCCCCACATTCCCACTACCGTCCCCACAGTCCCTTTACAGTCCCTCTACCGTCCCCACATTCCCACTACCGTCCCCACAGTCCCTCTACAGTCCTTCTACTATCCCCACATTCCCTCTACCGTCCCCACAGTCCCTCTACAGTCCTTCTACTATCCCTACATTCCCTCTACTGTCCCCACAGTCCCTCTACAGTCCCTCCACCATCCCCACATTCCCACTACCGTCCCCACGGTCCCTCTACAGTTCTTCTACCATCCCCACATTCCCACTACCGTCCCCACATTCCCTCTACCGTCCCCACAGTCCCTCTACAGTTCTTCTACTATCCCCACATTCCCTCTACCGTCCCCACAGTCCCTCTACAGTCCTTCTACTATCCCTACATTCCCTCTACTGTCCCCACAGTCCCTCTACAGTCCCTCCACCATCCCCACATTCCCACTACCGTCCCCACAGTCCCTCTACAGTCCCTCTACAGTCCCTCCACCATCCCCACATTCCCTCTACCGTCCCCGCAGTCCCTCTACAGTCCCCACTGTCCCTCTATAGTCTATCTACTGTCCCTCTACTGTCCGCCGCATGTGTATAAACACATGTATACACACGCACACATGTATACAGGGCAGTGGTAGCTCAGTGGTTAAGGTACTTGACTTGTAATTGAAAGGTTGCTGGTTCAAGTTGCCACTGTTGGGCCCCTGAGCAAGGCCCTTCAACCTCAATTGCTCAAGTTGTACTCGGTCATAATTGTAAGTTGCTTTGGATAAAAGTGTCAGTTGTAAATGTATATGCACATTACCACATGTATTCAAACATAAACCTGCATGCACCCACATACACACAGTTGGAACAGAAAAAGCTCTGTTCATTAACGCTCTTTGTTAATGACATGCTTGTGAAATCATATACCCAGAAAACCCTGGTGCAGACAGACAGACTCCTTCTCTCTGGATGACATAATGTCTGACCTTTATTTTCATTGAGTGTGTGTATTTTTACTAAATGAGTCTTCTTAAACTCACGGCAAAATTATGTAAATCATTTGCCTTAAACTTCTCAAAGTGTGCAGACCGTCTCTCTCTCTCACACACACACACACACACACACACACACACACACACAATCACTTATCCAGTGACTGAGAAACACTAACGCCTTTATGAGGGTAACTTATTTGTTTCATTGGACTAGATCGCACCACCCCTCACACTCAGCCCTTCAATCAACAATCATCCCTTCATTCCACATTAATCCCTTCACTCCTCACACTCACTCCCTTCATTTCACACACTAATCCCTCCACCCACTCGTCACTGCACACCAAAGACACACCCCTCCACCCACATACTCATCCCTCCACCCACATACTCATCCCTCCAGCCACACACTCATCCCTCCAGCCACACACTCATCCCTCCAGCCACACACTCATCCCCCTGCCTTCTGTCTCCTTTACTCTCCCCTGTAACTCGTGTCTCCTCAGTGAGTTCATCCACAGCTAGTCTCTCCTGTTTTAGTGGATTTCACAGGTGAGTAAATGTGTGTGTGCGTGACTGGAGGCCTACACTGGAACAGTACACACCTGTCTGCCTGCCTGTAATGAGGTGACAGGTATCCTAGCATGAGTGCGCGCGCACACACACACACACACACACACACACACACACACACACACACACACACACATGCGTGTGTGAACTTACCCTGCAGGTGTCTGCTCCTGTAATGGTCTTTGGGTTTGTTTGGGTGGGCTCGTGCATTGCCATCACATTTGGGCTGTTCATATCTATGGCAACAGCAGAGCACAAAGCATGATTGTTGGTGAGTAGAGCTGAATGGAAGACCATTATTCTCCAACTGCACGAGCGCTCCGGAAATAAAACACAGAGCTGGGAACAAAGCTTCTCCAACCTCAGGCTATGTCTATGTCTACGGCTTATTGGAGAAAAATGTTAAGATGCAAACCGCTGATCTGAAATCAGTTCCACTTGTGGCTTAGGCCTAAGGAAATTAGTCTAGCAGTCCTGCTCTGCCAGGCTCCTGCTTTATTACCGTAATGAGATTAAACACAAGTGGATCAAGCATATGTCGGTAAATAAAGTTAGAGACCCACTGCATCTTTGACTGGGGTTGAGAGTAAAAGAGTCAAAAAGCAGCAAAAATTAAACCCCTAAATTAAAAAAAATCTAAATATTCTTTATCTGCAAGTGTGATGTACAGCTGTGGGTTTATGCAGGGAAACGGCTGCATCTGGCAGATGAAATGGAAAAGAAAGAGAAAGAAGGTAACAGTGAAAAGATAGAGAGAAAGAATGAAAGAATGGGAGCGCAGGACACAGAAGTATTCACAGTGCCATGTGGAACAGGAGCAAGTACAAACTGTTTCTGGGAGAGAGAGAGAGAGAGAGAGAGAGAGAGAGAGAGAGGGAGAGGGGAGGGGGAGAGAGAGAGAGAGAGAAAGAGAGAGAGAGAAAGAGAGGGAGAGAGCGAGAGAGGGAGAGAGAGAGGGAGAGAGAGAGGGAGAGAGAGGGATAGAGAGAGAGAGAGAGAGAGAGAGAGAGAGAGAGAGAGAGAGAGAGGAGAGGGGAGGGGGAGAGAGAGAGAGAGAGAAAGAGAGAGAGAGAAAGAGAGGGAGAGAGCGAGAGAGGGAGAGAGAGAGGGAGAGAGCGAGAGAGAGGGATAGAGAGAGAGAGAGGGAGAGAGAGGGAGAGAGAGAAAGAGAGAGAGAGAAAGAGAGAGAGAGAGCGAGAGAGGGAGAGAGAGAGGGAGAGAGAGAGGGAGAGAGAGGGATAGAGAGAGAGAGAGGGAGAGAGAGGGATAGAGAGAGAGAGAGGGAGAGAGAGGGAGAGAGAGAAAGAGAGAAAGAGGGGCGAGAGAGTGGGGGAGAGAGAGGGAGAGAGAGGGAGAGAGAAAGAGAGAAAGAGGGGCGAGAGAGTGGGGGAGAGAGAGGGAGAGAGAGAGAGAGAGAGAGAGAGAGGGGAGGGGGAGAGAGAGAGAGAGAGAGAGAGAGAGAGAGAGAGAGAGAGAGAGAGAGAGAGAGGGAGAGAGGGAGAGATGCTAATGCTAATCCCACTAAACCAGTGTCACTGCTTCCTGGCACCTGAACACGCACACACACAAAATAGTCTCACTGTAATGGCTTGTCTTATTTGCTGCATCCCACTATGTTTACAACAAGCTACACCGTATGAAAAAACTCAGCCCAGTAACACTGTCGCGGTTTACAAGTTCATTCAGAACTAGGAGTTGTTCGTTTTCTGAGTGGCATAAAAGCAAAGCGAGACTGAGTGAGACAGGGCCCCGTCCAGCACGCAGAGAGCCTCCACGGCGGAGTGTGGAGTGTAGGGGCCAGGCCCCAGGAGGGGATTAGATGTACAGTTACTGAAAAGGTTGACTGGCACCCAACATTTAAAAGGCAAGAAGAGGGTTTCCACTTTCAGCGTAAAAGAAGGGTTTCATTACGATGCCAGGAGGTAAACTATTCCAAATGTAATGCAGTTCACACGAATGATCAGGAACATGAGAGACATGTGAGCTTCTCGGAGGGAGCTGTGAAAGATAACAGTGACAGTGAATAATAATAATAATAATAATAATAATAATAATAATAATAATAATAATAATAATAATAATACATCAATGTCTCAGGACAAGAAAG
>NC_137508.1:24587500-24590000 GCF_041902795.1 Electrophorus electricus | reverse complement strand
CCTCAGTGTGACATTAAAACAAGTGATTTGATTGGCCATTTTACTGCAGCCGCAAAAAAAACTATTACACAAATCCTGCTCTGGCTGGCATGCCCACGACGACGGGGCATGGGACTGCTCACCCTCTTGCCCCGGCCCGGGGCGTGGGGGGTTGGGCAGGTGACTCTGCTTATGTGAGTGGTTTGGCAGTCTTCCTTCAGCAGGGGCTCTGGACGATTTCGGGTTTTACTGTTGCTCAACATTCCCCGCTGGGCTGGAAACTGAAGCGGTTTACTGCTAACAGCTTTAGCAAGAACTCCAACAGCCTGGAGGTCTTACCCTTCACAGAGCTCACTACCGTAACACCCTGGGCTCATCTAACATACAGGCTCACAGAGCTCGCTACTGTAAAGCCCTGGGCTCGTGTAACATACAGGCTCACAGAGCTCACTACCATAACGCCTGGGGCCACAGGTGTGCTGGGCTCACATGGACATATGAATCCTCAAACACTGGAAATACTGCACTCGCAATTTTACTTTTAATACAGGGCTTCATACAAGTCTGAAACCTCCACATAATCCTCACATAACCCTCACATAATCCTCATGTAACCCTCACGTAATCCTCATATAACCCTCACGTAACCCTCACGTAATCCTCACGTGATCCTCATGTGATCCTCATGTAATCCTTATGTAACCCTCACGTAATCCTCACGTAACTCTCCTGTAATCCTGACGTAACCTTCACATAATGCTCACATATCCCTCACGTAATCCTCACGTAACCCTTACGTAACCCTTACGTAACCCCCACGTAACCCTCACGTAATCCTCATGTAATTCTCATATAATCCTGATGTAACCCTCACTTAACCCTCACATGCTCACGTATCCCTCACGTAACGCTCACGTATCCTTCACATAATCCCCATGTAACCCTCACGTAATCCTCACGTAACCCTCACGTTATCGTCACGTATTACTGATGTAATCCTTATGTAATCCTCACATAACCCTCACATAATCCTCACGTAATCCTCACATAATCCTCACGTAATCCTTACATAACCCTCACATAATCCTAATGTTATCCTCACGTAACCCTCACGTAACCTGACGTAATGCTCCTGACTGCCAGTCGCTCAGACGCTCCTTTCATCACTGCAGATCAACTCCTGACGCTGCCCAGATCACCTGTTACGTTGTCAAAGCCTGGCACGTCAGAGGTCATCGGGCGCACATACAATCGCAACCAAGTTGCCAGGGCGATCGCGTTTCCAGCTGCGGCGCCAATGGGTAACACAATTTCCATAATGACAGATAGAAGCAGACACAGTGGAGCCAGACATTCCATCCTCATATAAAGAAAGATCTTCAGAACGTCCAGAGCTCTCCAAACCCTGCCTGCGTAACCTCGAAGCAGATCCACCGATCGTGCACGTGACCCTCACCCTGGCAACGAGGCTTCTTATTGGCTACTGCTGATCCGCTGATCGGCCGGCCATTCGGAGTCACACACCAACAGTAGCCGGTGTAGCTGTGGCACTGCACCTGAGGGGTAGAATATACTGTTATTTTTTCTAGTTTATTATAATTTATCGTCACATTGTTACTTGAGATTATTTTGTCAGTCAGTTTGACGGTCACGATGCTCATGGCAGTCAGACTGACACTGAAATGTATCAGCTGAGAGCTAAACCACAGCGTGTAAAATACTGGACCATAACACAAAGGCATAAATGTCTACCCACAGTTAGACTCGTGTTACACACAGTCCCAGGTGGCGCTGAACACAGTAGCTCCAGCGATAATGTAATTTACACTTTAAGCCTTCTAGGCTTTGGCTAGACTGCGTTGTCCAGACGTGCGGGACCCTGTACGTTAGACGAGTCCGTATGGTTGATGAACGCTACGTTAACGTTCCCTCACCTCGCTGTAGGTGCCGTCTGGATTGCAGACGGGGACGAAGACCTGGGGGTAGAGCTTCTTAGCCTGCTGCTCGGTGTACTTCTTCTCTGCCACACACCTGGACGCGTCTGCAGGAGGATGCCAGAGCGCGTGAGCCGTTAGACCCGCGGTCCGCGCGCCTACTGCACTGCGTCCCTGTCCCATCGCGTCCAACCTCCTTTCCTGCGCCGCGAGACGCTGGAAACCATTTTGTTCTGATCCGTTTTACAGAGAGCGCGCAGAGAGCACAGCGGACGTGCGGGCCACTGGGCAGAGAGGCCAGCTCTGACTTTGGGCTTGCCGTCGCCACTGATGTGGTGCGGGCTTCGCTCCAGAGGGAGGAAAAACGGCAGGAATTAAGTCAGAGAAGAAAAGAGCCTCTAATTCTTTTTCAGTAATTTATGAAGTGTGAGTGTGTGAGTGTTTGTGTAGGAAACAGAGAAAGAGAGAGAGAGAGAGAGAGAGAGAGAGAGAGAGAGAGAGAGAGAGAGAGAGAAGACGAGAGAGTGACAGAGAAAGTGAGACAGAGAGAGAGAGATAAAGGGAGAGAGAAATATATATAAAGACAG
>NC_137508.1:24550000-24580000 GCF_041902795.1 Electrophorus electricus | reverse complement strand
AAGAGTACGGCTGGGAATCGACTCAGTGAAAGAACAGAGCTGGGAATCGACTCGATCAAAGAACACTGCTGGGAATCGACTCGATCAAAGAACACTGCTGGGAATCGACTCGATCAAAGAACACTGCTGGGAATTGACTCAGTAAAAGAATATTGCTGAGAATTGACTCAGTAAAAGAACACTGCTGGGAAATGACTTAGTAAAAGAACACTGCTGGGAATTGACTAAATCAAAGAACACTGCTGGGAATCAACTCAATAAAAGAGCACGGCTGGGAATTGACTCAGTCAGAAATCACTGCTGGGATTCGACTTAGTCAAAGAACACTGCTGGGATTTGACTCATTAAAAGAATATTGCTGAGAATTGATTCAGTAAAAGAACACTGCTGGGAATCGACTCAGTAAAAGAACACTGCTGGGAATTGACTCAGTAAAAGAACACTGCTGGGAATCGACTCAGTAAAAGAACACTGCTGGGAATCGACTAAATCAAAGAACACTGCTGGGAATCAACTCCATCAAAGAGCATTGCTGGGAATCAACTCAGTAAAAGAACACTGCAGGGAATCGACTCAATCAAAGAGGACTGCTGAAAATCGACCCAGGTGGGTTCTGCAGGTGCTTGTGTGGTTTCGGCAGGTGCTCAGGTGAGTTCTGCAGGTGCTCAGGTGAGTTCTGCTCAGTCTCCTGCTGCACAGGTGCACAGCCATTAGAACTCGGAGGAGTTCGCCAGCAGGACGGCAGACTTTTCTCTGAATTAGGCATATGTGCATTTTATCAGATATTTGCAAAAAGAAGAGCTGTTTGAACAGACTAAAAATGGACCCTGACAGCAGTGCGGAAGGAGCACCTGTGTTCTCTGGCCATGGAACAGCAACATGGGAGGATGTTCACAAAGCTAGAGAGGACTGTCAAACGCCAGCTTCATGTGTGAAACCACCTCCTACCACTTCTTCTGTAGTCACAATCCATCAGACCTTTCTTCATCAGGCTTAGTGGTTTGCTATCCGAAATAATCCTGACACGTCTGTCCTCAAGCTTGAGAAACATGGACATTCTTCTTCCCAAGCTTGAGTCATACAGCAGACGACTTAAATGTGGAAATGCCGCAGGCCGCTCTTTCCCAGCAGGAACGTCGCTCTTCAAGGTCTGAGACTGCAGGCACCACGGCCAGCTTCACCAGGGGTTCCAGTCTCAGCAGTGCTACCGTAAATTGTTTGCTGCATTTATCTGTCTGCGAGGGCCCTCGGGAGAACCAGGCTGGTCACTCTCACTGCCACTGTGGGGGCGGGGATTCTGGACCGTTCATTCGGGACCATACGTGGGGACCAGAGATGGCGGGGTGTTTCCTGTGAGTGGTGTGTGGAGCAGCTGTGTTCGTCCCTCCAGATGAGTGGCACTGGTCTCAGGCAGAGGGAACTTGCACCCAAAGCTCTGATATGCACTGTGTGTGTGTGTGTGTGTGTGTGTGTGTGTGTGTGTGTGTGTGTGTGTGTGTGTGAGAGAGAGAGAGAGAGAGAGAGAGAGAGAGAGAGAGAGAGAGAGAGAGAGAGAGAGCATCTTTGCCTCCCAAATTCCTGGCAGCCAGGAGGAGTGATGTGGGTGACTGACCCCTCACCTGCAGCGGTAACTACCCATGGGGGGTGGAGTAGGAGTGACGGGGTATGAGGGGCAGTTATAATGGGACAGGGCATGGTGGTAGGGCACAGGGTTGAAATTTATCCACTTAAGTTTATCCACTTATGCCTGAATTTTCAACACTAATTCTTAATAACATTACTGATCTCACATCACAGTAAGGAGAGAGTTGAATGCTAAAATCTACATGCACCTAACCAGTTCTTGTTCGAAGGTACAGTGATCAGTCTGTGTGATTACTTATAGTTGGTTGGTGTGTTGTTGGTGTTGTTTGGTCCTGCGTCCTGTCAGCAGTCCTGCTTGTCAGAAGCCCAGCGCTGCAGAGGAATCCCAGAATGCATCTGTCTGCTGCAGGGGTGCTGGGCTTCCCTCGGATGGCCCTTAGCCAGGAAACCAGCAAGGACCTCAACACGTTCCTCTCTCTCTTCCCTCTCTCTCTCTCTCTCTTTCCTCTCTCTCTCTCTCTTTCCTCTCTCTTTCCTGGCCCAGTCTCAGGCTGACTGGCGCTGTTGCCGTGGTAAACACCAGGCGAGTGCCCTCTCGGGCTGCACCATCACAGGTCTTCGATTCAGGGGTGCGCAGCAGGGCCAGTTCATGCCAGCTCATGCCAGGGGTGAACACTGACGCCCTCTGTACCTCCAACCATGGCGTTAACAACCCCATCAGCACCTGGCACCGCAGGTACGGGCTCTCCCGTTACCGCACAGCCCCCCAGAGACGGGGCCACAGCGGCGGGAGCTCCCACGCAGACGGCTGCCAAGAATCAGGTGCCATGTGAGTCCTCGCCACAACTGCTGACAAGCGACTCGGCACGCTCACCGTGAAGCCGACGACGGAGGCACAAACACACAGCTGCCCTGAGACTTGCGCTGCTGTCCTTTTGTTCTGCGTCCTGAGGTGGAATTTTATCACCGCGTAATGCCGGAGCGGAGGCGAAAGGAGCTTTATATAATGCTTTCACTAGGAAAGAACCTTCCGTTTTAGCCCAAGGCTAATAGAATAACACAAAGCCACCCTTTCTCGACAGTTCACAGCCGCAAACATTGACCATTTACCAACATTTATGGATTATAAAGTGGGCCATTTCCTGCTCCTCTGTTGACCTGTCTGGCCAAACTGGCATGAGGAGAGGAGACCTTTGGCTGTGTGAAAGTGTCCAGGCTAGTACACTCTGTCAAAGCCTGCTCTGTCACCTGACTGTGGTGTAGACTAGTCCCAGGGGCCCCTGCCCACAGCCACCGGGGGCCCACCGCACTGTGTATACAGGCCTGAGGCCTGCCCAGGCTGGCCAAAGAGAGACGAACTGGGGAAGAGTGCTGTTCTCACGCTGGTCCCAGACTCAGCAGGTACACGGGAGCAAAACCAGGGCTCTGTATGTAGTACACCTGTGTGTGTGTGTGTTTGTGTGTGTGTGTGTGTGTGTGTGTGTGTGTGTGTGTGCATGTTTGTGGGAGCATGCGTGAATGAGTGCACGTTTGTATGTGTACATGCATGCATATGCATGCGTGCATATGTATGTGTGTGGGAACATAAATAAATGAGTGAACATTTGTGTGTGTGTGTGTGTGTGTGTGTGTGTGTGTGTGTGTGTTACAATATTGAAACGTTTAAGTTTGGCTTTATTTAGAATTCATTTTACCCAGTATTCAGTATAAACTTGCTCTGCGATTTCGTTCTTTCGCTTTTTCATCCAGAGTCACATAACAAACGGACTTGACTTTCAGCACCCCATAAAACCTCGGCCGGCGAAGCGTTCCTCCACGTTCGGTAGCCTAAAAATACCACCCTTACAAAAACACGAGCTGACCAAGGTATGTAAAGAGTTGCACAAGGTCCGTTCCTCAAGAATAGACGTAGTGCTGCTTCAAAACGCACTGAAATTACGGAGAGAAAAATCTCCCTCTTACATTATTCACGTTGAAAAATCAACCGCAACAAGCGGTGGCAGGAACATGGTCCTGTTTTTATACTTTATGTTAGTTTACTGAACATAACGGCAGTCCAAAACTCAACATCACCCACACCACCATGATCACCACAAAACAGCAAAGGTAACAGGATCTCAATGGAGGGTCCCGACACGCGTCCTAAAGGGCTTTCATGGTGTGCGTGCTGAGGGGTTTGGGGGGGCTGTTTGCTTGACAGCGCGCGGGCGGAGACCTACCGTGAGTGCGGAAAACTTCTGTGCGCGTCCGACATACAGCAGCCCGAGCAGCACGAGGAAAGGGATGCGCATCCTGACAGTTCGGCGTCGTAACCGTGAACAATCTCCCTGCGTAGGCTGGTGAAGTTTAATTTTCCCAGATCCGCTCCTTCGGCGTTGACGATGATGTTTCTGGATTTAAAGAAATCCGCGTTTGCTGTTGTACGACTACGCGCGCAGTTGCGGGCAGCGCTGCACGGTACTTTTGCTCGGTGGTGTGTGCGGTGCGGTCCCCGTCCTCATCTGTCCTGCCCCGTGCTCTGTGCTATGCGCCTGTCCTCGGGCTCGCTCTCTCTCCGTCTCTATATCCCCTGCGCTCCGTCCTCCGCACCCCTCCCCGCGGCCGCCCGCCCCCCCCCCCCTCCCCGCGCGCGCCCCGCCACCCCCTGTATTTGTCATCGCAGATGTCTTATCGGATGCAGGCAGTGCCTCGCGCTTTGGGGAGGTGGGGAGGTCCCGTTCCTCGAACCTGGCCTTTCTTTTCTCCAACAAAGGTCACCCATGTCTTTGATGTTTGCAATGCGTAGCAAGGTACACAGTGGCTCAAGGGAGTCATGGATGGACTGCGCAAGCCTCAATTCTCATGAGACGAAAACCTGAATGATAGTCCAACTCCCATCGTGTCCTCTGTACCTTTAGCCTTCTTAAAGTCCGTGTGTGATCTTGACTACGGACAAATTCAAAGTCAATTGAAACTGAAAAGCGGGAGATTTTGAGCCGAGGCGGACACATGCCATCGGTTAAAGGGATTAAAGCTAGAAACAGCCCGTTCATCGTGGCTTGAGAAACACTCAGGCCATACGCCTAAACACATCTGGAATTGCAAGCCGTCGTCTTACCCGATAATTCAAAGAAGTTTTATGTGCCTCCCACACCACCTTCTGTGTTAGTCGAAACTTGACTTTCCTTTTATCATCGTAATAAAATACTGGCATGCACAAAGGATAAATAACTTACTCACACATCATATGTAATTACTCACAGAGCTGCGCTAATGGCTAATAAAGCCTAATCCATATGCACCATGCCTCATGATCCAGCTCAGATGCAACATCCTAACTTGGAATTCCAGGCCAGATGTTGGAGCACTGCGCGCAACCCCGCCCCCAGATCGCGCACGGACAGACAGCGCCCCCTGGCGGACGGGCTTGCCTATGCACTGACCTGCAGGGCAGTTTAAAGGTAGCAGGGCAGCTCCTGGGTGCCTGCAGAATAAGCGCCGTTTGCACACAGGGGCTGCGTACACGCAGCACTCTGTTACCGGCGTGGTCCCCCAGCTTTTAATTCTCTCGATTAAAAGACGCTTATTCCGTTTATTCCTCCACGAGCCCACAATACTTTGCGTGTGTGTCTCTCACCGGAAATGACATCCGCCACTTCCTTTTTTTTTTCGCTCTATCGCTCTCTCTCTCTCTCGCTCCACTGCCGGTGGCTCGTGTGTGGTTGCGCGCTCCCAGCTGGACCTGTGAAAGGTTGTTAACCGATTAACGACGCCGAGGATTGATAATGTCTTACCCCAACGACGACGACGACGTAAGATGTGGCACACATTATTCTCGACTTTAGGGCTTCTTGAGCAGTGCACGTTTGTACCGTCCTTTCCTGTTGCCGTTGGCTAACAGCTAGCAGAACTGAGCTAACGGAGCTAATAGAGCTAGTAGAGCTAAGATAACAGCTCATAGAGCTAAGATAACAGTTAAGATAGCTGAAAAACCAGAAGCCCGTTCAGTACTGGTGGTTAAGAGTCTTGTTTCAGTACTCCGTTTGATTATTAGTCTGTGTTTTTAATGTGTTCAGACAGCTGTATTGCTGGATTTATTCCAACTAGCGTAGCTCTCCATCAACGTAATTGCTGGTTTAATGAGCTAGTTAGCTAACCTAGTTTAGCGATCTGGCTACTTCAGATTGTCCAGTACAAGATACAGAATAATTCAGTTTTGTTTCTCTCACTAGTATGATCCTTACAACTATACCAGCGACTACGATCTTCACACTGGTGAGTTGCTCTTGCAAGAGTAAACACGTCATTGTAGGCCACCATCAAAACATCTGCAGTTGTTCTTGTCACTTGTTACCCTTACATCCCTCAACTAAAATTCCCCCCCAAAAAAACCGTGAGGAATTGAATAACATTTAAATGTATTTACATTTATGGCATTTAGCTGAATAACCTTTTCCAATAATAACTTTAAGTTGGTTGATTATAATTACCCAATTTGTTTTTTACTGCTGTGGTGTTTAAATTTGTGAAACATCTGTTTTTGCTAATAAAATTTTAGTCTTTTGTTGTTGTTGGTATTAATTATGATCACCTTTTAAAAAGATAAACTCTTATTTTGTTAGGTGATCCTAAAGCAGATCTGGCTTATGAGCGCCAGTATGAGCACCAGCAAACGTATCACGTGATCCCAGAAGTGATCAAGAACTTCCTGCAGTATTTCCATAAGACCATCTCAGACCTGATCGACCAGAAGGTCTATGAGCTGCAAGCCAACCGGGTCTCTAGTGAGAGCATCGAACAGAAGATCTATGAGATTCAGGATGTCTATGAAAACAGGTGACTGTACTTGCATAACTTAGACATAATGTTGTGAAGGACTCTTTGATTAAGTGTGTGAGACATCAGTGGCAGAGAAACTGGGATGGTTTGGGTTTTTTTTTTTTTTTTTTGCCTCCTACACATTTCATGTGCTCATGTGGCCTTCAGTGATAAATAATGTTTGAGAAGTAGGTTCACACTGTTTTATCATTCCCAGTTAATTGTGTTACTACTGCCTCATAATACATATTTTTTGGTTTCCTTCAACACACTTCAGCTGGAACAAATTGACTGACCGTTTCTTCAAGACGTCTCCGTGGCCGGAGGCAGAAGCCATCGCGACCTTGGTGGGAAACGGTGAGAGATGATCTGTTCCTTTTCTAAGTGGGCAGGCTATTAGATGTTAGACATTCCACTATGCTCAGGACTTTTCTGCTGGGCCTGTGTAAGCTGTGCAGAGAAGACTCCTCTACCCTCAGTGGGTCAGCACCATGTGCGTCCGCCTTCCGAATGTTTGCCTGTATTTCATATGTCTGATTGCAGCATATTGTATCAGGCATGTTTCGGGGGAAAATATTATTTTGTGTACATTTTTTATGAATGTGTTACAAATGATCTCTGGAAATCTTGAAATGCCTGACCGCCTGCTGTCCTGGTTCACAGACGCTGTTTTCTTGATCCTGTACAAGGAGCTCTACTACCGCCACATATATGCCAAAGTCAGCGTGAGTATCCCAATGGCCACTGCAACTGTCTTACACTAAATGTATTTACCGTCTTAGACTAAATTTATTTTTCTTCCTTGTGTCTTTTTAGGCACAGTGCATCGTTTTTTAAAAGGTGTGTGTTGGTGTGTTCGTTCTTGTCATTTGTAGGGAGGACCAACATTGGAGCAGAGATTTGAATCCTACTACAATTACTGCAACCTTTTCAACTACATCCTCAGTAAGTCAGTCTTCAGTTACCATCTCGCTAGCAGGCCCGGCGCTGTGCCCGTCCCATCCATTTGATTTGATTTCTTTGAAAAGTTCACAGCAGCTGATTTCTGCTTTATGGCTGTTAGATGCCGATGGCCCTGCCCCCCTAGAGCTTCCTAACCAGTGGCTGTGGGACATCATTGATGAATTCATCTACCAGGTACGGCCTGCCCGTGTTTGGTGCATGCGCTCTCTTGATGTAGCATGCTCTGGCTTTGCGTGTAAACCTGTTGTAAATGTTAGTTGCATTTCCAAAAAAGTTGGCAGATAAAAAAAAAATTTGAATTAAGTTTTATTTCCAGCCGTTACTGTTATAAAACAGACCTCAAGACGATGTTGGGTAATGCAGGCCAGTCATTGCATTGTGCATGGAAAGAAACATCAAGCGCATAATGGAGATTTAAGCCTGTTTGATCTTAGTGTGAAGTTTATACTTCTGCTGTTATGGGGAACGTCATCTCTGTTGATATTTTAGGGATTTATCAATTCTTTCTCTTGTCTGTAGTTCCAGTCATTTAGTCAGTACCGGTGCAAGACGGCCAAGAAGTCCGAGGAGGAGATCGAATTCCTGAGGAGTAACCCGAAGATCTGGAATGTCCACAGTGTCCTGAATGTGCTTCACTCTCTGGTGGACAAGAGCAACATCAACCGACAGCTGGAGGTTTACACCAGCGGAGGTGAGGGGGGTTGGGGGGCAGCAGAGCTGAGGGGGCAGAGCAGGAGAGGGCTGCAGCAGGGCCGTGTGATGCATCATCCTGGACGCTGATGTCGTGGAAGGGGGCAAGATGCTGAGGAATGTGCCAAGCATTTTCTATTTCATGTTTTTCTGAGAGCTTGTTTGCTAAGTCTCCTGTTGAGTTTTTACTGGCGTGTATAAGTCAAGGCGTTTGTGCAAACAAACATGAACACCTTTGTTCAAAGTCCTGCGGACCTGACTGTGTTCTTCTGGTCGCGGGCGTGTCCGTCTGACTGAGGCGTGCGTTTGCGTGTTCCGCAGGGGACCCTGAGAGCGTGGCTGGGGAGTACGGCCGTCACTCCCTGTATAAGATGTTGGGCTACTTCAGCCTGGTGGGTCTGCTGAGGCTGCACTCTCTGCTGGGGGACTACTACCAAGCCATCAAAGTTCTGGAGAACATCGAACTCAACAAGAAGGTAGAATGTCCCACGTCTTCCTAACGATAGTAGCAGGAGTGGTGCGGTTCTCTCACTCCCTCTCTCTCTCACACACAGAGCATGTATTCCCGTGTGCCGGAGTGTCAGATTTCCACGTACTACTACGTCGGCTTCGCCTACCTGATGATGCGCCGTTACCAGGATGCGATCCGCGTCTTTGCCAACATCCTGCTCTACATCCAGAGGACCAGGAACATGTTCCAGAGGTCCACCTACAAATACGAGATGGTGTGCACGCCATCCACGCCCACACTCTTAACGCTCTGCCGCGATGTTGTCTTCATGCTGTTTTGTGATTGTGGATGTGTCTTGTGATGTGCTTTAATGCGATATGTTGAGGTCATGTTGAGTTTTGATGCAGTCGTGTTGTATAGTGTTATGTTTTGTAGTGTTGTGTAGCGTCGTTGTGCTCATGCTGCTGTTTTGTGTAGTGGTGTATAGCATTTTTGCAGTGTTGTGTAGTGTTCTGTTGTCTAGTGTTGTTGTGCTCGTGTTCTCCAGATTAACAAGCAGAATGAGCAGATGCACGGGCTGCTGGCCATTGCGCTCACCATGTACCCCATGCGCATCGACGAGAGCATCCACACACAACTCCGCGAGAAATACGGAGACAAGATGCTGCGCATGCAGAAGGGGTGAGATGCATACGCTTGCAAATAAATATATATAAAAATACACACACACACACACCACACAAATGCACTCACTACTCACACACACAAGCAGAGGAGACACACATAGCTTCTCTCTTTCTCTGCAGTCTGGTGGACCACACAAGATTCTGTTAAAGTGTGTGTGCTGCTCTCTCTATGTTGGACTACCTGCACTGTTTTGTCTTTGCGGCCCTGTCCGAGACCCTGACTGTGCTGCTCTCTGTCTGCGGTCCTGTCAGAGACCTCCAGGTGTTCGAGGAGCTGTTCAGCTTTGCCTGCCCCAAGTTCCTCTCCCCCGTCGTGCCGAACTACGACAATGTACACCCCAACTACCACAAAGAGCCGTTCCAGCAGCAGCTCAAAGTGTTCGCCGAGGAGGTGCAGCAGCAGGCACAACTCTCCACCATCCGCAGGTGGGCAGGGCAGGGTGGGCGTGGGAGTGGATAATGGTGGGGGTAGGTATGGATTGATTGTACCTGCTCTGAGAATGGGTGGGACACTTTAAACGGGGCAGAAGTGCGCGTCTGTCTGTGGGTCTTATTTGGGATTGCTGGCGTCTTCTCCAGCTTCTTGAAGCTCTACACCACCATGCCCGTTGCCAAGCTGGCCGGCTTCCTGGACATGTCTGAGCAGGAGTTCCGCATCCAGCTCCTCGTTTTCAAGCACAAGATGAAGAACCTGGTGTGGACCAGTGGCATCTCCGCCCTGGACGGAGAGTTCCAGTCAGCCTCCGAGGTCGACTTCTACATCGACAAGGTGTGTCACTGTGGGTGGGTGGGTGTGTAATGACAGTACAGACTACAGTAATTTCCCTCTTTAATGATTCCAGGTAAATATTAGATTTATCTGACGCCCAGACACCTGGAGTCTGTGTTCTTTGCCTGTGGTGCGCAATGTTTAACTTACTTCGTCTCCACTCCACAGGACATGATCCACATTGCTGACACCAAAGTAGCCCGTCGCTACGGAGACTTCTTTATACGACAGATCCACAAGTTTGAGGAGGTGAAAAAGTCTGTCTGTCTCTCTCTCATGCATTTGCGATGGCAGAAGTTAATACTGTGTGTTTTTACACAGTTGTTAGTGTAAGTTTGATTTGTAGTGTAATTGAGTTTAATAATTACCTGGACATGTTGCAGCAGAGATGTGGAATAAACCATGCCTGTTTGGGGGGGGGGGGGGGGGGGGGGGGGGGGGCAGAACTTGTAGTCTCAGTCTACGTACGTGTTATTTGAGGTGATGTTCACTCAAAGTTCTCTTTTAAGCTCTTGCATAGAGAACGCACATGAATGAAAGAGCGAACCCAGTCTTCATTTTTCTCCTTAACAGCAAACACACTTCTACTAGGAGTCAGTTAGACGCAGTTGTGAGAACAGAGCCAGGTGATGTCAATTCACTGCTGTCCTGTCAGGCGCTTCGCCGTCAGCCCTTTACCGCGACAGTCGAGATCGGCGTTTTACCGACTCATCTGTCTGTCATTGCAGCTCAACCGAACCCTGAAGAAGATGTCGTCCACGTCAAGCACGTCTGGCTCCAGCGGCAATGCGTCGAGGGCCACATAGCCCCTCCCCCAGACCCACCCCTACCAGGCTCCACTCTCCTAACACTCAGAGCGCCCCAAAGGCTCATGGCGGTGTGGTGACCATCAATATGGATAGTAGTCCTGAATGCTCCACCACGGCCTGATGGTCTCCACCCTGCTCACCGCTGGGGGCCCGGGCGGAGGTGGTATGGCAGTGCACTGCTGATCCATGCACTTCCCCTGGATGCAGCCAGACTGTGTGGATTCATTCTCTCCCACTAACATGGTCCTTTACCAGATGGGGCCATTCCATCTTATTTGGAACTGTTTTCATGTCGGTCAAAAGAATTAAAGCTGAAGTGGTAAACGTAACTGCTGACTGTTTTGTCTTTCTTGCTTGTATGGCTTAACCACCGAGGTCACACTGACTTAACCACCTTCTGAGGTTTTGATGTTCACATGAGGTTCTCATGAATGATATGGGGAAAAAATGACCCCAAACATCCAGTGCCCAAAAATTCTGATTCTCAAAGATTATCATCACGTAGGACTAATGTAAATTAATTGTACTTTGTGAACTGCATGTACCCACCCTCTGATCTCTGGAGATCATCACATCACCATTGACTGGCACAGCAGGTTGTGTTAACCAGCCAGGAATATTTGGATATGAACAAGTTTGAAGATCATATCAGTTTGAAGATCATACCACAGTTGTACAGAGGAGGGGAACCACTCGTCTGCTAAACGCCTAATCTTACGGAATGGGTTTAAATCCGAAGGCTTGTTTCCCAGGTCAGGATTAATTCTAAACCAAGACTTAAAAACGCCGTAAAATCACCACTCTCACTATTTTGTCCAATTCATGTCTTAATCCATGTCTAGGAAATTGATCCCTAGGAGATCTACGTGTCTGTGTTTGAAATCGCAATATCATTCTTCAAACACTAGAGGTCCCTACCGATCAACGTGTCGCCATCGTACTTACACCCATTATCTGCCAAATTATTGTAGGCTCTGCCTCATTCCAAACCCGGAATATATGTGTACCGTGATTGTTTACAGTGACAATTTAATTTAAACAGGATGCCATTTGTTAAAAAACAAACAAACAAACAAAAACCTTGGTGTAAGGCTGCTTCATTTTCGTAGGTGATTTTCGAGAAAAATTACTCTTCTATTACCTATATAACGAATTAATTGTATTTCATGATTAAATGTAGAGAATGTGCAATCACACTCTTCTATTACCTATATAACCAATTAATCAATTGTATTTTGTGATTAAATGTAGAGAACTTACTACAAGTGGATGCAGAGGCTGGAAGCTGCTACAAAAAATAAACAAAACACTTCAAAAGGCACAAACAGACCGCAGGCTCCGGGGAGTATTTGCCTCAGTGGGCGTTACCTGCTGCGCTCCCTTTCCAGCCAATAGCACAATGTATATGAGCATAAATTAAATATGGGAGGAGCTCAGCGCTGCTTCGGTCCTAACGCGTAATATAATAAGTGTCACTCACGCGTTACACTGAATTTGTGCTACTTTTACAGAGATCTGGTGGGATCTAAGTCTTACCCCCGCCTACACCGTCTCTGGGCATGCCTTCCTGTCTGGTGCCAAAATGCTGAGCAGAAAGGTACCCGGGGCGGCGGGCATCGACCGCGCCAGGGTCGCGGAGAGGCTGCGGGCAGCGTTGGCCGGGCTGGAAGAGATGCGCTTTCTGAGAGCCAAGCAGAGCGACATGGTCCTCTGGGCACTCCGGATGGACCAGGACCGTCCGCTCAGCCCTCCCCACGGAATCACGGGTGATGCGGACGCGACCGGTGAAGACCAGCGACTGGAGGCAACCCTTAGTTCGCTGAAACAAAAACTGGTATGGAAAAAAAGTAGTTAAAAAAATGATAATATTATAGATCAAATGCTTAATAAATATTTAGGAGTAAAATTTGATAGGCGTGGGAAAACGTGAACCTTGTCTGACATGTTTCTTAAAAGTAACTGTGTTCATTCTCAACTTAATTGCCGTTTTGCCCACCAAGGAACGTAATCCTCAACTTCACGATAAGTGGCTCGTACAGTTTTCACGACCGCATAGTTCCGGAGAAAATATTCGTGCTTATCGCGGAGATTAAAACTTAGGCAAATTTGGAAACGCCAAACGAATTTTACGCACGACTTGTCAGAGGCCTTGATTACGCACTGTCGTGTTTAAAAGCGCTCGTTTGTCGGTCGGCGCAGCTGGGGGTAGCGAAGGGTCGTAAATCAAGGTCCATTCCAGCCTCTGAAGGAGGAGGCGGAGGCTCCACCGCGTGGGGGTGTTCGCTCTCTGATGATTAACTCAGTTTAATGAGAAAGTTGACCCGACAGAAAGTTGACCCGGTTGGCGACACGGGTTTGACCCCGCGCTGTGCCCTCGCGGACGTTTGAACCTTTTTGTGCTTCATCCGAACTCTTTGTGCGCTCCCGGTCACGGGGAAGACGGAAGGCACGGTGTCTGTTCCGCGCACAGGGGAGGTTGACCACAACGCTGGTTCCAGTTACAGTATGTAACCCCCCTACCGCACCGCACGGTAATGACATGCAATTCCCTGAAAAACATGCAGTTGCTCACACAGATAGATTCAGTGAGGGAGCCCATTCCTGTCCAAGCACTGATTAAAATGGATGAAGGCATGCAGAGATTACAAAGTGAAGGCATTTTCTGTTAATATTGCTTTTTAAATGTTTAGTTTGGACCATGTATTCACAACAAGATTCATCATAACAGATTTGACATTTTTCTTTAAACCATTATTATTTGTAAAGACAACACCCACAAGCCCGCTCGGTTCGCACTGAGCTGCTTGTGTAAAGCCATGGGTCAATATTTGGCATGTGGGGGTTTCGGTCGGTCTGCTCTGCTGTGGAATTCGGCTTTGGCTTGTGTCGTCTGGTGCTTAAGCCTGTGTTTTAGGAACCCACAGTGCTGCTCAGCAGGAGACATGGGGAACCCAAGCGTCCCGCCCCACGCTGACACTCCCTCGGCCAGCTTTGTGCGTTTAACGGTCCACTGCATGGCCTCTTACTTCTTGTCAACGCCTCCTTCCGCTCCTCGTGAGCGCCGTATAACAGCAGGGGCTCCCTCATCTGTCCTTAAAAAGTCTTCTGGTTGTACTGTTCCATTGTCTTTACTGATTTCACCCCCTCAGCCAATAGGCCGGTCGGATTACGCTCCGCTTTCAGCACGGTAGCCGTGCGCCGTCGACTTCACCCTGGTTAAGTCTTTGTTTACTTTTCTTTTTGTGCTAGCCTCCAGTCCTGGATGTCACCCGCACTCGTTAATATCATCAACCCTGACATTTTGGGGTAGAAAAATGTATTTCGGACACATTTGTTTAGTATATGTTTTATTACATCTTGACTCAATATCCTGGATTGGTGGAACCCAATGGGGTGTGTAACCTGCTGCACAAGCTGGAGTGAACCATTCAGTAGTAAAGTGGTGTGTGTTGGACTGAACCACTCAGTAGTAAAGTGGTGTGAGTGCATTTGCCATGAGCTCTGTAGAGACGTCTGGCACTGGATCAACCTTCTTGTGTGTGTGTTGTGTGCAGACATGTCTGCGCAGGCAGGACGTCGGACTGAAGACACACCTGCAGCAGCTAGACACGCAGCTCGGTGAGCTCCAACTGAGCATGTGCAGAGCGTCTGCTGAGCACCTGGACAGTGACAGCAGACCCAGCTCAGGTAGGCAGAGAAACACACCGAACACACAGGTAAACACAGTGAACATACAGGTAAACACACCGAACGCACAGGTAAACACAGTGAACATACAGGTAAACACAACGAATGCACAGGTAAACACACCGAACGCACAGGTAAACACAGTGAACATACAGGTAAACACACCGAACGCACAGGTAAACACACCGAACGCACAGGTAAACACACCGAACACACAGGTAAACACAGTGAACATACAGGTAAACACACCGAACGCACAGGTAAACACACCGAACGCACGGGTGTTACTGCTTCATGCTTCGTTCCTTCATACACACACTTACATCTATGAACGCACAGGTAAATACGCTTGTTACTGCTTCATGCCTTGTTCCTCCTTACACACGCTTACATCTATACACGCTACCTGCAAATACTGCAGACTAGTATGTGGTAAGTTGTTTTGACTGGATCACAATCACGAACCTTGAAATGTGTATGAGCAAAACACACACTCATTCCAAACACATTGTAGCTGCTTCCATATGGGACATATTGTTCCAGTTGCAGTGTGCTCATCGGCCCGGTAACAGGAGTTGCTTCCTTGTTTAGGTTTCTACGAGCTCAGCGATGGCGGCTTGGGTTCCCTGTCCAACTCTTGCACGTCCGTCTACAGCGAGCCGTCCTCGTCTCAGGCCAGCCCACTACCGCCCCCCTCAGGCTGCGGTGCTCCCGCGCAGGCCCAGCCGTGCCGCCGGCGTTCCACGGATGACTCCACGGGACAGCCGGACGTGATACGGGGGATGGGCGTGCGACTGGGAAGCAGCGGGATCCGCACGACCTCCGTCAGCTCGGAGAGGACGAGGATGAGGCCCGTCTCCACAGGTGATGAGTGGGAACAGGTGGAGCTCGGATATCCAGTGGGATTAAGGGAAACCTTAAAACAGGCAAACAGTTTTTGAGATTTTTTTGGGACTACACAGTATAGGGTGGACAACGAGGGAGATGAAAAAAAGTTCAGTTGTTTTTAGACTCTAAAACTACTACCAGGATTGATCTCATAATCCTGTACACATTTTCAGAGGGAGTTAAATGTGTGTTTAATCAAACTGCCCTCTGTTTCCTATTGCATATTTTCTACATTATGCACAATTAAATGCAATTTTTCAGAAATAATTTGGTCTCTCATTCTGCTTTCCAGGTGATCTTGACCGAGTGATGCCCCCTGGTTTAGGCTGCTGTAAACCCACTGAGGTGAAGACCTCGGCTCTGGGCTCTGTCCTCTGCAACCGTACCGTGGACCCCAAGTACCAGAGCAGTCTGAGGTCTCGCAGTGGTAACGAAGTGTATCGCTACCCGAGCCCCCTGCATGCTGTGGCCCTCCAGAGCCCAATTTTCATGCTCAGTGGAGATCAGGGACCATTCGTAGCATCCGAAGCCCAGGAGAGGTACACTGAAACAGGCCCTGCTAGGGACGCTCCCCTTAAGGAGGAACAGCCCGGCCCCAGACCTGCAGGCCATGTCGTCAAACTACTCCAGCGAAGCTCCAGTAAGATGGATCTCCAGGGCGGAACAGGTGCAGAGAAAGGTCGTGCTCTCTTGGGTGACCCCCAGATTTGTTCCCTGGCTGGGGCCAAAGCTTCAGATGTGATCTGTGAGCTTCCGCCTACTGATGAAATGCTAAATGTCTCACAGCAGGACTCAGTGTCCAATGAGAGTCCAGGAGGCAAATCGCCACCAAGACACAGCAGCCAAGAGCAAGTGAATCCAGCTAACGTTTACTCCGAAGAATCCAGCCAGTCAGGACATGTCCAAGGTCGGACAGGTGCAGGTGATCGCAAGCAATCTGCAGTGGTTTCTCTAGGCAGAGGTCGAGAGAGAACCGAGGGTGAAGGCGTTCACTTTGACCATGGGAGCAAAGACGCTTTTAAGGGCATATCAGCGGCCCCAAAGTCCCTGGAGAAGAGACGCAGCTTCATCTCTGGACACCAGGAGCCTGGAGCTGGACCTGGAGCTGGACCTGGAGCTGGACCTGGAGCTGGAGCAGTTGCTTATTCCCAAGGCCATGCAGTGCAGCCCGAGTTTGTCCTTGCCCAGTTTGTGCCTGCGGGGACACAGATAATGAAAGTGCGCCAGGCAGACAAGAAGACGAAGGCGGTGAAACTGAAGAAGAGGAGTAACGAGAAACCTCTGGCCAGGAAGCACCTGCAAAAGGTTTCCTCTCAGGAACAAGACGTGGAGACGGGGTGGGGCACTAAAACTTGGGGAGAGAAGGAAGTGCAGCAGCCTGTATGTGCAGCGCGAGAGAGGGAAGAACGTCGCCTGGGGGAGGCCCCGTCTCCATCCTGCTCGGACGTCAGAGTTTCAAGACATGGAAATCCCTGCAGCTGTCAGCATCACCATCACCCCCAGCAACAGCCAACACAATGCCCAAGACCCAGCAAGTCCCGCAAGGCCCCGTTCCCAGACCAGGAGATCCCATCTCTTCCCCAAACCAGAAAGAAGCAGAGCTCTCGGAAGTGGCCCTCTGCTTCTGAGATCCAGCTCCTCCCAGCGATCCCAACCTACTGCCGGAAGTCCAGGGAGGTCCCTGCCCACCGTGCCGTGCCCAAACCGGGCATGGTGCAGGGCGAGAGTGGAAGGCCACACTCGGGTCACTGGACTGGACCTACTCAGCCTCTCCTGCGTTCTTTGACATCTCCTTTTTACTTTAGTGATGTGCCTTTCGGGTACCCATCAGCTGCCAACTGCACACGGTGCCCATCCCGGTGCCCGCCGCGGTGTGAGTCAGAGTATTCGGCGGAGTGCGCCTCACTCTTCCACTCCACCGTGGCGGGCAGCAGTGAGGGTGAGATGAGTGATTACACCGCCAACCGCTTCGGAGACAGCGAGTCCAGTGGCGACTCCCGGAGTGCCTCTGTCTCCGACAGCAGCCTGTCACTGGATGAGCACGATCCATTGGAGGGAGAGGAGGATGAAGGAGGCCTGGTGTGGGCTAAGGCCACAGTGGGCCCTGTGGCTGCAGGGCCCTGCCCTCACTCGGAGCCCCGCCTCCATCCGGAGCCCCGCCCCGAGTCGTCGGCCTGCCGCATCAAAGCCTCGCGAGCACTAAAGAAAAAGATTCGACGCTTTCAGCCTGCTTCGCTCAAGGTCATGACCCTGGTGTAGCAGACCTCCAGCAGTGATCCTGCCAATCACACCAGTGACCCCACCTCTCATAGCAGTGATCCCGCCAATCACATCAGTGACCCCGCCCCTTGCAGCTGTGACTCCGCCTGAGATAAGTCTCAAGTCTTTTCTTTGGTTTGTACGCCTCACCTGGCGCGACCCACATGCCTGACCACCAAAAGACTTCTTTAATTAGTTTAATCACCTACCGGTTTAATTACTTACTGACTGCACGCATGGAGGCAACAGAAAGTAAGCGATTTATTTTTTCAGGTGAATGTTCTCTGTAAATATTTTTGATGTTGTATATCTTTTCCTTCCTGCACATTCAAAATTACAAAAAGTATTCCTTAAAATTTGTCTTTTGTGCAGTTCTTTTACATTTTAATTTACCTTGTTCTTTTTGCCAAATAAATGATATTTAATGTCAATATGTGTATGACTTTCTGAAATCTCAAGAGTTCATCTAACAGTTAACCCACATAAGATGAGCAGTTTATCTACAGCAGAACAGTAGAGCATCACGTGTCTCCCCTCCCCCACGGCAGGCAGAGCGAGACTCTTCTGACATTCACATGCCTGCTGTAAAAATCTTTCTATTAAAATTCCTGCAGTGCAAGTTGGAATGGGAGATTTGATTTGGGGTGCACCATGGGCCTTTTAACACACACACACACACACACACACACACACACACACACACACGCACGGTTACATGATCTTTTAAGTTGCTTTTCATCTTAGTCAGCGTTTTAGGGCGCTTACGTGTGTGCCTCACTGCCTCAGCATTTTATCAACTTCTGCAGCTGTGCTTGGTCCTGTTGCCATGGACACAAATGATGCCATCATGACAGATGATGTCAAACGCTAGCATGACTGATGGTAAATGAAATGACAGGGGAAAGGTATAGCTGGAGCGGCCCTCACTTCTGCCTACCGGATGCTTCCTCATTAGAAGCTTTTAACGTTTTTTTAACGTTGCATGTTTTTAGAAGGTTGTGGCTTTTTAGACCCTGGCATGGCTCCTGATCCATTTGGCTCCATTTGCGGGTGACTGCAAAGATCTGCAGCTAAACCTCAGCTACTGGTAGTGTCTTTCAAACATGTTCCAGTCATTTTCTACCAGTGAACCAAATCTCTGTAAAAGTGCAAGGAGGTGGGATTTTCTGTGCAGCAACAATGGGAGCAGTGCCATTATATTCCAGCTATAATATAACATTTATAATATAACAGCTCTAGAAGCAGGTGCCAGTGCCTAGTTACTGATGACTTGGACAGTCCTAATACTCAGCTAACACTCAGCTAGTACTCAGTGGTTGCTATGGCATGTAGGTTTTGAAAAACAATGCAGATCTCTTCTGTGCCTCAGTGCCCATGAATGGTAGACTTCAAAAGGCATATTTCATGTGTGTTGCTTCTGATTGGCTGTCTGGAGTTTCCACTATGCCTTGGTCCTATGGCAACTTCGAATGGGATTGAGTATGGATAGAAACAGGCAGATTCACAGGCCAATGAGGGCAGAGGGCGGGAGAGGTTGGGGTTGGGGGTGGGGTCCAGTTGTGCTCCTTTGAAGTCTGAGGTCAGCAGACCTGACCTGTCTCCAGTCCAGCTGTCTCTATGGATCATCTCCTTTCCTCTGGACACATCATGGGCTCACTGCAGATCTCCAACACACACTCCCTATGCATTCCCAACACATTTCCGAGATCTTGATATCGGTTTAAGCTCTTGGCCAATGCTGTGGCTTTAGGGACAGATGGATCAATGCTCCAGAAGCTCATGACTGTGTTCCAGTCAGCCTGGACTTCACTGGACTTCAACGGGTTAGTGTTTACCTTCACGATCATTCATCATTCTTAGTATTATTAATTGTGTATTGACTGTGTGAGTATTAACTGTGTTGAGTGTTAGTTGTGTGAGCGTTAACTGTGTAAGTGTTAGTTGTGAGAGAATTGAATGTGAATGTTAATTGTGTGAGTATTGACCTCATGGGTGTTAACTGTGTGAGCACTGACTGTGTGAGTGTTAATTGTGTGAGTATTGACTGTGTGAGTGTTAATTGTGTGAGTATTAATTGCTTACAGAGTCCTAGTAGGTGCCTGACAGACAAACCTGTGAGAGTCTTAGAACACCACCTCACCTTGAGTAGACATGAGCATCGCAGCTTTGACCTGGACTAGTGTTTCACACACACACACACACACACACACACACACACGCACACCTTTACATAACGCTTGTGTGGTTTGTTCTGTGGTTCTCAGTCATCTTTGACCTGCAAAAAAGGTCAGTAAAAACCCTATAAAATCACATCCAGCATAGATAGGAAAAAAATGTGATGTAGAATCAGCATGAAGATTTAATTAAAAAAAATCTCATCATCCCTTGTAATTATAATCATTCCTTCCTTTCCTTATAATCATTGTACAGGGTACTTCATAACTTCATATTAAAATATATTTCTGTAGTATAAGCTGTTAAACACAAAGGGCTGAGTGTGAGGAGAAGCAGTGAGGTGTGTATTGTTACTACATGTGAAAGGGGTCATAGTAATATAAAAACAATGAATGATTTATAATAACCAACACAAAGTACAAAGTCAAAGTTATATATGAAACTGTTAAACCAAACACACATGCTTACACACACGTCTACACCCATACACACATGTAAACACACATACACACACATACTCACACACACATATTTGGAACATACTATAATGTCATTTTACGTGGGTCAGTGACACTAACTGGCGTTGCCAACATAATGCAACAACAGCGATTCCTTATTTAACATTAACCCCAGTTGGCAGACTTAAATTTGCTATGCAAAAATATGCAAAAATGTCAGCTTCATAACACAGCTCAGTCCCGCTGTGATGCTCTATGACACCCCACAGGGAGGTGGGAACAATAGCTCCCCTGCACACTGCCATCGAGTGACCCAGAGCTGGGGACGAGGGAGGGGTGGTGGGGGAGAGAGGGAGCGAGGGATGGGTGGTGGAGGAGAGAGGGAGCGAGGGAGGGGTGGTGGAGGAGAGAGGGGGCGAGGGATGGGTGGTGGAGGAGAGAGGGAGCGAGGGAGGGGTGGTGGAGGAGAGAGGGAGCGAGGGAGGGGTGGTGGAGGAGAGAGGGAGCGAGGGATGGGTGGTGGAGGAGGGTTGAGATTAGTACCCAGACAACATAGAGACTCTCCTGTTCCCTGTGTCACAAACTACTGAGTCCTCGTAAATGTCACCCAGAACAAACCTCTCTCTCTCTCTCTCTCTCTCTCTCTCTCTCTCTCTCTCTCTCGCTCTCTTTCTCTCTCTCTGCCTGTGACGCTTTCTTGTCCAGTACCGTTGATGTGTAGAAACAGGCCTCCATATTTAGTGTGTTTTGGGCTTTTTTTCAATTTTTTTGCCAGGTACTGAGAAACCTGAGGAGTGGCAGAATGTGCGTGTATGAGTGTGTGTGTCTTTGGATGCAGACATATGTGCACACCGGTTCTGAACAGATGGATCAGGCCTCCACAGGCCTCTATAGCTGGACAGGAAGTGCTCGGTAGCCAGCAGATGTTCAATCTGCTTCAATCCCACTGCAAGTCCCACAGGAAATGTTTTAGGGAGCTGGTCCACATCCCATGGCAAACTCAAAGGAAGGATTAAAGATTAGAACCTAGCGTAATCTCTGACCAGTCTGTGGCTCTTCTTTGAGGAGATCCATGCATGTAATAGTGAAAGATACACATCCTAAAACAGCTCTTCTCCACTGATGTGGCGTTAGTCCTAAATGATATACCTGAACATGATTCCCACTGAACAAATTTCAGTAAATCCAGGTAAATTACAGAAGGTATTAACTCCTACTTTTGTAGCAAAATATTTTAATTATTTCTTAACTTTCAATTTGAAGCAATGTTCTCCTTTGTGTGTATTAGGAAAAAAAGTCACTCTAAAAGTCACACTCTAAATACACTCTTAAGTGCAATCTAAAACATATACTTAATACACTCTAAAAGTCACACTCTAAATATACTCTTAAGCCTGACAGTGTCTGCTGTGAGTACCGGAGCAGAGCTACGTTTGAAACCTCCGCATGCATGCACGCTGGCAAGGGGACGGAACGCTTCAGAATCCAGTTCTGCGTTGGTCTGGTTTGATTCTGCGTGATGTTCGAACAACTGCCATGGGATAACCCTTTCCACTTCCTATTGTGAGTGAAAAGGGTCTGTCTGAGGAGTCTGGAGAGGTGTTCCAGTGTTTGCCACATCAAAGGCTACGATGACAAAACAGATGGTCCTTCCTGTCTGTCAGAACCCAGATGGCCCTTAAGATAACAGCTGAGACAAGCAGAATGTCAGAGTTCCTGATGCAGAATGTCAGAGTTACTGATGGTTCACTGTCCTCATGCTGTATTGGCAACGTTGGTTTCTCCCCAGTGCATGAGGTCACCCAGGAAGAGATCTCTGAATGTCCTCAGGATATATGCCAGGACATCCACACGAAGGTTTGTTGACTCCGTTCCAACCGTGTGTCCTGGGGCTTGCGTATAGGGCAGAGAACTTTGGTAAGGCTGGTGGAACTGTGTTAGCCAGGATATGGCTAACATGACCATGTTTGAGTGCGATGTCTGTGTTCCAGGCCACGCTCGCAGACGTAAGACCCAGCACAGTAGCTCGGATATCATATCTACCAGCATAAAAAAAGGTCTGTAAAAATCAAATATGATCATTACTTTGTAAGCTTTAGGCATTATACATCATCTATCATTCTTTACATGATCATGATTCGTTTTATATACAATTAATTCATATATGCTAGTTCGTAACAAAGCAACCAGTTTCCTTGAACTGGCAACCTTCTGAATACAAGTCAAATACCATAACCACTGATTTAATATAATTATAATATAAAGGAATTGTTAAGGAATTATTAAAAAGTTAATATGAAATGTGTAAGCTGGTTGTATACCATGTATGTATACGTTTTTGTAAGTGTATGAATAACATCATGAGAAGAGCAAATATAATATCTTTCCAATGGCATCTCAATACTTCTGAAAGCATGGGGTCTTCTTCACACATAGCAGATCTTTCCACGTGGCTTTAGCCCCTTTTGCCCCAGAGTACTCGACACCTCTGAGCTCAGCTCCCGTTCCTCTGAAGTCTGGTGTTTGTGGTGTCCTGCTGCAAGCCACTTCCTTGGATGTCCTTCGGTTTATGGATATCTCCACACTTCCGCCTGTCCATGCCGACCTGTTCCAGACCCCCTCAGCAGGGGTTCCTCTTTATCTCTGCCCAGCCAAACTGCCCCGGTCGCACCTCTCACCCTCCCAACCCCATCCTTTATTGCTCCCTTGGCACACGAGCACTTTCGCTCCACTATACAGCCGTAAAGTTATCGCAGATGGAGTTCGGAGTGACAACTTCAGGGTCAACTCTGGTGCTAATGGACTCGGAAGCCTGTGATCTGTGGAAAAACACCTGGAGCTTTCCAAGTCATTTCTGCCCACCCTGAAGAGCATGTGCGGCAGAGTGCGAGGCTGCCTCTCCAACACTCCAAGGAGCATGTCGTGACAGAGGGGATGTAATATGCAATGTCAGCTAGGCCGGCCCTTTCTCTCTCTCTCTGCGTGGTGGAGAAGGCTCGAGTTAAGTGTGAGACGTCAAAGCACTGCATCTGGCAAAAGCGCAGCCTTTAGCTAAAACGCTGGGGAATGTACAATCAAATGTTCACTAAGGCAGGAAGAGGATGGTGCTCGTTAGAACAGAGAGGACTCTGGTCCCAGGGGTCATGTGTGTCTTCCCAGCACTGATGAGTCTCAGAGGGAGTTCTCACTTCCCCCGTCCAAACTAAGGCAGGGCCTGACTTGCAGATAAAATCGCATTCAAGAACAAGAAGGCTTGCCTCCTGTGCGCGGCAGATGAAGAACGAGGAAGACAAGGATTAGATAAAAATAGGTGGAGGGGTTTCAGGGTTAGAAAATGAAAGTTACAAAGGAAGCTAAATATTAGTGGGAAACACTGGAGAGACACAAGAAGGTTTATCCCAAACTCAGCCTTCTGGGTTTTCATACTGGAAGGGATAAATAGGGATTAAGAATGTTGTTTGTTTGCAGATGTCAGCTGCTGAGGTCTGTTAACCCTTCTGGAGTGAATGGCTCCACTGGCACAATGCACAAAGGAACGGATTCCAGAATCACAAACACAGCAAAAGGGCTCTGCTGACCCACTGGACAAATCCACATTTGAAAGTGGAAACGGCAAGTGATGGGGACGTGCCGTGTGCCGTGTTGACACTGCTACGTCATGGACACATGCTGCATTTAACAGCACGTATGAATACTGTTTCCGAAAAGTTCATAAAAGCTGTAATGGTTTCTGCATGTCTAACTGACATGTTTAATAGGGCGAAGCGTTTAAAGTATACAGACTATGCACAGAAACCCATCAGCAGGACAGCGGAGTCATTACATCTGTGTCTGAAGACATATCTTCCCAATCTATGTCTCACAGGTATATCTCTTTCATACCTCACAGGTGTATCTCTTTCATGACCCATAAATCCTAAAATAGGGAGCATTTTCTGGACACTTTGCGCATGTCGTAAACATTTTCTGAATACTTTGTTCTTGTCATAAATCCCATCAGGCATTGCCAATAGCGTGGCGATGACATGGGTCACGTGACACTGATGGATGACGGCTTTAAAGCATAACACCAAGAAAAGGTTGGGTTTGAAGTGGAGAAAGAGAGAGGAAGAAGGAGAGAGACAGAGCGAGGGAGAGATTGGGAGAGAGAGAATTAGAGACCCAATCCACATATCTTTGTCCACTGATAAGAACTAGACCACAGCATTCTCCCCTGATGCTCTTCTTGCATGTCAAAGCCTGGCATGCAGAATCCCTCAGGGGGTCTTCCACAAAACCTCTACCACCCCCAACACACTCTCCACAGTGCAACCCCCACACTAGCAGGCTCTTATATGCTAAAGTGGCCCGGACACGGCTTGCCTTTATGACATCAGAGATAATAGGAACACCTGCCACAGGAAACTGGTTGCTTTGTTATGAAGCATATAGTTTTTATTCATGATATGCTGAATTAAAACTATATGCTGAGCAAACGCTGTCAAAGATTTGGCCAAATAGTGCCATTGTGTTTTACTGTGTGTGTGTGTGTTCTGTATAACAGTGGTGATAGATGTGGCATTCCCAAATGATGGAAACAGCTGAAGGAAGGAATATGAGAAGGAGGAAAAATACCATGGAAGAATTGCAGAGGATGTGGAAAGTTAACACCAAGGTCGTCCCAGTGGTGACCGGGGGCGGGGGGCACGAGGCTGTGACCCCTAAACTGGAGGAGTGACTCCAACAGACCCCAGGAATGACAGCACGAATCTCAGTCCAGAAATGCACAGTCCTAGGAGGGTACTGCACTGTGCCCTCGAGCACGTAGATCTGGAAACATGAAGACACTGCAACTTTTAGCAGCCAGTACTGTTTATAAGTGTGATTTAGTAAAATGAACATTTTTGTTTTATTCTACAAACTACTGATAATTGTTTTCTATAAACTACTGGACATTTGCCCCAAATTCCAAAGAAAACATTTACATTTAGAGCATTTATTTGCATAAAATGACAACCGACCAAAATAACAAAAAAGATTTCACAGCTCAAATTACGCAAAGAAAACAGGTTCGAGGAACTTGGGATTAACACAGATTTTCTTTCACATTTCATGTGTCTTGGCCTGCTGTCTGACAGTCTTTCCTCACCTGCTCGGTAAATAAGATTGAGTTCAAGTGATCAGCTCATCAGTAGCTCACTACGTAGAGTGTGTGAACTCAACACGCACCGGACTGGAACTGCTACCATCGTTGTATAGTGTGTGACATTTCCAAGCGTCTACGCCATCACTGATGTTCTCTTGCACATTGTCCAATGTTTATAAAGTCAGGGATTATTAGCAGGGGTTATGAAGTGGGCGTGAGTGAGACGTTGAGTCTTCTCGCTGTCGGACCTGTTCGATCAGTCATCTAAACCCCCCCGGCCACCATTGCTTTACTGGAACTGACGCCCCCTGATGGATTTAATCAGGGAGTCACTGTGAGGAACGGGGCTGCTCTCTGAATAGCAGCGCGACGCGCTGACACCCTGCAGATGTGTCGACGTGTTTCTCGTTAACCGGTGAGAAAAAGGCCCGACGTTTTCACATGTTGTTTTCCTATTTTTTCTGTCTTCACTCATGCTGGAATTCCAGCACTTCCTCTCCATTCTGCTCCCACTGTGAAAGGAGCGATGTGTCATGTGTCCCCCCCCAGGCCAGATAGAACAGCATGCTTTAGCCACTACAGGACAGAGCTCATCCCACAGGCAGAAGGGTGTGTGTTTGCTTTAGTAGCCAGCAAGACAAAAATGAAGACGTCTCACATACACATTAGCCTCCAGCTAGCCAGCTGTAGCAGGTCTACAGAAAAAAAACTCCAACACGGAAGAGCGAACCAAACAGACCACAGAGGGCCAAAATCTCTCGCCAGTTCACATACTCTGGGGTCCCAGGCTCTAGCAAGGTCGCTGCTCAGCTGGAGAGTAGAAAGCCGTGAGACTAGCAGTGCTGTCACATCGCAGAAGTGAAGAACAAATGCAAAGCTTCGCTTTTTTTGCTTCACATCATCAAACAGAGACGCTGGCGGCAACATACCGGGTGCCGTGATGCTAGCAGGCTAACGGCCGAAGCAAAGTGCTGTGCTAAACAGCATGTCTCATCTGATTCTGTTTCTCAGCCCCATAATCAGATGTTGTCATTTGGAAAAGACACAGCTGAGATATCATTTTTGCCAATTACACTGTATTAAAGCAAATCTCCCCAAGCAGTGGATGTGGAAAAGATTATGGTGTGTGCGTACAGTCAGAGGTCTGCTTCAGCAAATCCCTCAGGTGGAGTCAGGGCTACTCTTTCACTTTCTCCACTATCATCATTTACAAGTCTAATGTTATGAGGATTAAAGTTTGTACATGCATTTTAGTGCTTGCCCCTCCCGACACACACACACACACACACACACACACACACACACACACACACACACACACACACACACCCAAAGTAGGATTCATCTTCCTCATTTTCCCATGAAGCTCAGAGTAAACAGTAATCTGAATGGGGCGTCTGGCCGTCTGCCGCAGGTGACCCACCCGTTCCCTCTGTGTTGGACTCCTGCTCACCGGAACACCCATGATCCCGCAGATGCAGGAAACATGGCACCGCTCCACAGCACATCCACTGAGACGCACATTAACACAAGACAGCTGGGCAGTTAGTGCACCTTGTCTATTTATTTACTGTTCAGAGATTATTGTGTGCTAGATGTTGATTGTAACTGGTGTTCTACTGTAAAATAATTATTCTAGTATTGTACAGAGTTATAAGTATTAACACATGCAAATTACCAGAAATGGAAATATCATTAGCACGTAAGATATATTATCTGTCAGTATTATTAATCAGTAACAGACACAGTGGTGTAGACAGGTAGCACAGACATTGTATATTCTCTCTAGTGCTTCCCATATGTGATTCAGTCTAACCCCACCTGGAGACCAGTCTATCCTCACCTTTAGACCAGTCTAACCCCACCTGGAGACCAGTCTTAGCCTGCAGCACACATAGCATATCGCTCGTTTGTGTGCTGTTCTGCATGTGTGCTGTTCTTTGCAGATGGATCTCACACTTCAAGCGACATCTCAAACCATCCACTGACAGAGGGTCACATGGTCAGGTTAATGATAAGTTCACCAACCTAACTAGGTATTTCCCTGTTTTTTGTTCACTATGTATTTCCATGATAACACATTTCCATGTTAACACACATTTCCATGTTAACTTGTTTCCATGATAATGCATGTTTCTATGATAACACATGTTTCTATGTTAACTTGTTTCCATGTTAACACATATTCTTTGTTGCCAACCTGGCAGCAGGAAAACATGAAACACGTGAGGCTTATGGCATTTGAGGCAAGCCTACCCTGTGAGGTATGATATATATGTACACATGTATAATGGATAACACAACTGCAGAAAGCCTACCCCGTGAGGCGTGATGTGTGAACAATAATACCCATAAATATATTAGGCATATTGCACATCTTGTCAGCAATTATAATGTTATAATTAGTGCAAAGCCCAGGCTAGACAGTGCAGACAGGCAGACAGTTGGAGGTAATCCCTGTGTGAACCTGTGTGTTTTAACCTTGGCTGTGAGAAACAAAACTGAGTTGATCTGAGTGTTTCACTGATCAGAGTAACCCCCACTGACTCCAAAAACTCCACCAGGGACTGGTACCTGGTTGGTGTATGAAATCCCCAGCAAGGTTACATTTAACGTGCAACACCCCGATTGCAAATGTGTATTTTCAAAAGGAAAGAAGAAAATGGTCAGTGAGCAGTGAGCAGGTTTAACAGGACCACCAACCTCATGCGTAACTAGCCGGGATAAAATCATTTGGGATTGTTTAATTTTTCTATATTTATAAAGCACAGTGAAAAACAAACACAGTTGAGCAAAGTGCTGTATAGTCAAATTAGCCACACCCATAAGAAGAGCAATAAGACACAAATACCTGTTTGAACTACCAACAAAGGACAAACAACAGAGACAGAAGAAAACAGCACAACGAAACGTTTTAATGGGTGAGGAGCAGCTCTCAAACAGATAGCACTGAGCGGCTGGGCTAACCCTGCAGGCTGATGCCTGAGGCTCCTGGTCAGCCCCAAGTGCTGGACAATGGCAGCACCGGACAATGGCAGCATGAGACTAAATCAGCGAGGTTAAATCGGCAGAGTGGGCTCTGTTTAAGAGCACGGTCGACCGCAGATGGAAACATAAACCACTGGGGGATTAGAAGCACTGTCAGATCATCCAACTGATTAGAATTCCCGTAAGCGCACCACGTGTAAGTGTAGTTCTGTGTGTTTCGAGGAAATAAGGATCTCAGGTTAACAGAGATCCGGAATCCGAGTTTGCTTTTTTGACCTCCTTTTGAACTGAGAGAAAGCGCATGTGTGCACGCAGGCAAGAAGCTGTGTGGGGGAATTCAGTTTGACTCAGATGTTTTCATCCAATCAATGGCCCACACACCTTCTGTTATTCCAGTCTTACCCCTGCTCAGAGTCCGTGGGCATTCTGCTGGGATAGATGCCAATAAAGGGGACTGCTGAGCTCATTCCATGACATGGTGATGACACAGTGATGTCATGGTGATGCCATGGTGAAGCCGGCTTGCTGGAGCTCACCATGCCACGGTCAGTGTGATCGCACACTCAGACAGAACACTGGCTCCGTCTGGCCTTGGACAGAAGGCCTATGCTGAGCTTCAGGGCTGTTAACTGTGCAACACCCTCTGATGGTGAAAGCCAGCATGCCCCGCCCCTTTCCCCACCCCTTTCCCCGCCCGCTCCCCACCCTCAGCAGCCTGCCCGGGAGGCCTGGGGGTTAACACATTACTGGAAGCAATAAAAGAACTGTAAATATTCACTCACCCCCTGGAGTGAACACACACACAAACATTCTCATAAACACACACACACACACACGCACACATGCACTCACATTTTGGGATCTTTAGATGTAAAAACACCTCTCATACATACACACTTATTCACACCCAAATTGCAGACTGCCTGAATATACTCACTGGGACTTTGACACTTGGATGGCAACACACCCATCACACTGACGCCAGAGTAGCTGGAGGACACTCACATGCACACACACACACACACACACACACACACACACACACACACACACACACACACACACACACACACACACAAACACACACACACACACACACACTCAACTATAGCCACTGCTTGTTTTGTAGGGATGGGTTTCAGTGTATACAAATGTACACAAATACCCTGATACATGGGACATTTATCTTTCTCCTTTTCTCTGCATGAGTGTATGTTCACCCACATGTGAATGGATGTGTGTGTGTGTGTGTGTGTGTGTGTGAGAGAGAGAAAGGGTGTGTGTGGTAAAGCACCAGACAGTGATCGATACTTGGACTCTTTGTGCTGGGTTAAGAGGAGTGAGACTGAGTTGTTAACGGTGCTGCCTTTAATTAAACTCCTATGGCCTCTTTTACTGCTCAGTGTCTACATCTAGAGTATCAACATCTCTCTCTCTCTCTCTCGCTCTCTCTCTCTCTCTCTTTCTCCCTCCCCCTCTCTTTCCCTTTCTCTCTCCCCCTCTCCTCTTCTGTGTGTGATTTACCGTGCCCAGAGGGCCTTGCGTGCACCAGACACCCTTACAGGAGGTCACTCACCTTGACCTTTCTACAACAAGCAAACTGGAGCCCTCGTCTGGGATTAAAGAAGTTGCGGTCAGTGTAACAGGAACACTCCAGAGGATTTTCTGACC
>NC_137508.1:24532500-24545000 GCF_041902795.1 Electrophorus electricus | reverse complement strand
TCTAGGGAACAGTTTTCAGGAATGGTCATGGATGTTAAGTCATTGTCATGACTAGCATCATTGTGACCTGCAAAGTCTCATGGGAACATGGAGCTGGTGAGCTGTTTGTTCCAGCAGACAGCGGGAGAGGTCTGACTTCCCCCGATTAGCCAGTGGGTGTGGCCTGGGCGGAGCTTTGTATGCTTATGATAACATGGTTTATGTTATAACGATTTCTGAAGCAGAACCATCAGACAATCTGACATGTGACAACTTTTCTTTCCCCAGACTGTTAACATGTACGGAAAAGGAACAGGAAGCATAGCAGATGGGAGATACTTGCTTTTAGTTCCACCATATTAGGCATAGAAACCCCCCTGTCCATTCTGCTGACTGCCTGGTGGCTGTCCTGTAAGGGCTTTAACCAGAACACACACACACACACACAGAGCAGACACACACAGAGCACACACACACACACACACACACACACACACACACACACACACACACACACACACACACACACACACACACACACAGAGCACACACACACACACACACACACAGAGCAGACACACACACACACACACACACACACACACACACACAGAGCACACACACACACACACACACACACACACACACACACAGAGCAGACACACACAGAGCACACACACACACACACACACAGAGTAAACACACATACAGAGCACACACACACACACACACACACAGAGTAAACACACATACAGAGCACGCACACACACACACACACACACACACACACAGAGCAGACACACACAGAGCACACACACACACACACACACAGAGTAAACACACATACAGAGCACACACACAGAGCAGACACACACAGAGCACACACACACACACACACAGAGCAGACAAACGCACACACAAAGCACACACACAGAGTAAACACACATACAGAGCACACACACAGAGCAGACACACACAGAGCACACAGGTTTGACCACCAAACCACCCCCACTGGTATTTACTTATAGCGAGTAATTCACAACAAATACGGAGGACTTATAACAAGTTTAATAATCCAGTATCTTGTCACTGTGAAGATTATATCAACAATCATTTTACTATGTGAAGTCGTGCTGTTCTTTTGTGAGCCATATAATTATTTAGTTTCAAAAAAGTTATATACTTGACACAAAATGGCACAGAATGACACAAAATTAGTCTGGAATTAATTATGATGTTAGTCCAAACAAATGACTGAAATCAGGACATGAAGCGTAACATAAAACATGACAGGTGACAACAGCAAAAAAAAAAAGCACATTTAACTCATGAGGTTATCGAGGGTCAGGGTGAATTGCAGCATGGGGGTGGGGAGGGGTGTGTTACATGGGAGAGCGTTATATGTGTAGCGAGGTCGGGTCACAGCATGGACGGGGGCGTGTAGACGGAAACACACACTGCACTGGCCGGCAGACGCAGGCGGTGTCGCAGGCTACAGATGTCTGCTCATGCCACTTACCTGGAACTCTGCAGCATGGAAAACAGAAGAACAGTTTAAAGGTTCCAATTCCAGCAAAAGAATGAGATAAAGGTCAAGAGTTACAGACAGCACAGTCTTTTATGACCACGGTCTCCTAATTAGATTACCACTGCAGCAGGTCAATGGGTTTACAATGGACTGCAGTGATCCAAATCACAGCTGCGTGTACACGGCTCGATTGTTATGGATGCGTGTGTGTCAGCGCACTGACCTCGGGTGCCACCACAGACGTCCACGTAACTGTTGTACTGGGTAAAGTCAGTGGACTGAGGCTGTAAATTGACAAGAGAGGAAGAAGGTGTGTGAGGGGGGGCCGTCTCCCACAGCCTGAGCACAGAGAGGAGGAGCTGGCCTGAACCGGCGGTTGGAACCACTCACCCGGTACATGCCACCTCGGCCGTAGCCTGGGAGGGATCCTGATTTGGAAGGCGAATTTGGATCTGCCGCGCCAGGAATGCCACGTGGAACAGGAATCAAGACAAGAAATGAGTCATCGCTAAATTCAGCGTGCAAGATCTGAGGAAGAGTGTGAGTACTACGCGAGTTAAGTGTGAGTGTGAGTACTATAGTTAAGTGTGAGTGTGAGTACTAGAGTTAAGTGTGAGTGTGAGTACTAGAGTTAAGTGTGAGTGTGAATGCACTAGAGTTAAGTGTGAGTACTAGAGTTAAGTGTGAGTGTGAGTACTAGAGTTAAGTGTGAGTACTAGAGTTACGTGTGAGTGTACTAGAGTTAAGTGTGAGGGTGAGTACTAGAGTTAAGTGTGAATGTGAGTACTAGAGTTAAGTGTGAGTGTGAGTACTAGAGTTAAGTGTGAATGTGAGTACTAGAGTTAAGTGTGAGTGTGAGTACTAGAGTTACGTGAGTGTGAGTACTAGAGTTAAGTGTGAGTGTGAGTACTAGAGTTAAGTGTGAGTGTGAGTACTAGAGTTAAGGGATGACTGAGGTCTCAGAGAAATGCCAGATCTGAGCTGTTCCCTCTTCACCAATAAACACACATACAAACTTACTCACACCTGTTTACTTTATTTGCTGTCCAGTTCTCCCCATCTGCTGTTTATTTTTATTTTCTGTTTATTTGTATGGACTGAAGGCTACAGTCAGATGAAACTGAGACCTGCGAGCCAAAGTATGTCTGCTGTATAATCCCTTATCTTCCTGCCCACCTGCGCTGTTGGAAACATAGCGCTGCGCGGAGAGGCTGCGTGCATGGCGCTCCCTGATCAGCTGCTTCTCCTTCTCCTCTTTCAGGATGAGCTTCCCGAGTCCAGACTGCATCTGTTCACAGAGACACGGGCTCGCACAGAGACTCACACAGAGATACGGGCTCACACAGAGACATGGGCTCACAGAGATACGGGCTCACACAGAGATACGGGCTCACACAGAGACACGGGCTCACAGACATATGGGCTCACACAGAGATGCGGACTCACACAGAGGCTCACACAGAGATACGGGCTCACACAGAGACATGGGCTCACACAGAGGCTCACACAGAGATACGGGCTCACAGACATATGGGCTCACACAGAGATGCGGACTCACACAGAGGCTCACACAGAGATACGGGCTCACACAGAGACATGGGCTCACAGAGATACGGGCTCACACAGAGATACGGACTCACACAGAGACACGGGCTCACAGACATATGGGCTCACACAGAGATACGGACTCACACAGAGGCTCACAGAGATACGGGCTCACACAGAGATACACTCACACAGAGGCTCGCGTAGAGACACGGGCTCACACAGACATACGGGCTCACACTAACTGTTCAATGCAATTCAACAGATCAACTCACTTGAACTATTTAACTCAACTATCGAAGTCAACTGTTTAGTGTAATTCAACTATTTCTCTCAACTATGGAACTCAGCAGTTCAACTCAACTGCTCACCTCTCCAAGCTCTCTAAAATGTTTTAGGAAAATATTTCCGAAATGCGTAAAACCAAAGGTCAGGCTGAGGTTGGAGGGTGGGTGAGGCGCTCTGCTGGTACCTTGCTGAGATGTTCCTCCTGAAGCTGCCTGCGTTTCTGCACCTCTTCCTCCTCCTCATCCTCCTCGCAGGACTTCCTCCTCATATCGAAGCCCGGGCCTTGAACACGACACGACCACACACGGTCACTCTGATATCCTCACTGACCTCACAGAAGCTACATCGCATGAGGTCACATTACCAGAGAAGGAATAAAGGCACCACAGGTGGAAAATAAAGGAGAAATAAATGAGAAATAAATGAGAAATAAATGAGATTAAGACATTCTCTAAACAGTGAAATTCCCCTGAATGGATTAATGACTCTTATAATGCTGCCAATTATCATTAGTTTAACTTTCATTATGCAATAACGTCTTTCTCAGAAATTAATCTCAACTGTATTATCAATAGTTGTATTCATTAGACAAATACTTGGATGTGTGTGTGTCACTCCGCCTCTGTCACATGATTCTTCAGATTTGCTGGCGGTGGTTTGGACCCTGAGGTTCTAGTTGTGCTGCTGTAGGCCTGCTGGAAGCTTTATGGTCCTCATATCCAGCCAGAGTACTGTAGATATACGTAATAAACCTGCCCTGTGTGTCTGTCCAACGCTGAGCATTCTCCAACTGCCTGACGTGGTGCTGGTGTGAGATCCTGACATGATTCTCCACTTGATAGATCATGTGATACCTCACATGCATTTTACACTCCTACTGCTAAAACCAGAACTCACTTGGGTGCTCTGGAGGTTTTCACATCCCTCTCTAACTTCTGCATGAGTTAAAAATAACTGCAAGTCTCCTCATGCGTGAACTTTCACCCTGATTCTGATGCTTCTTAGTCCTGTTTTGAGTTCCATCATTATACGTACATTCAGCAGGATCTGTAGTTCACTCCACCTTTGTCAGGTTATCCTCAGGTTATACTGCTTATTGCTGGCATGTTGCGTCTTAATTCTGCGTTTGATATGAATCTCCTGACATCTCCGGCCAGCGCTGTAGGAGGAGAGCTCCCAGCCTTTACATTTCTCTTTACATTTCTGTAAAGCTGCTTCTCGGTTTTTACACAAATACAACTGACCAGGACTGTAAATAATTATAAAAAAAAAAAAGTTCACCTTGTAATTGTCATATAAACACAATAACAGGGGAAACAGAACCTTGTAATTACACGACAGACTTTAATAATAATGTGTAAAACATGTTCAATTTAAACTAGAGTACAAGCTGAATGTATCCAGGAACTTCACTATAAAGGAAACGCCCTATTAACCCACGTCCCAACATCTCATCTGTTTTATCCTAATGAAATGCTAATGAGGGAACATGAAGGCAGAACTGCCACACCAGCTACGTCCTTCATTTGCATATTCATTAGGTCATCGCCCAGTAGGAAGGGATGGGAGGCGGAAGGGAAGAGCAGAAGCAGCAAGCTGAGAGGGGTGGGTGGGGCACAGCAGGCGCAGTGCGGGCAGACTGCACCTAGGGCGGCGATGGAGAGCAGCAGGTCTGTCTCTCTTTTAGTGGATCATGTCATCAGCGGACTTGCTTTGGGCTGAAAAGGGGTAGCCTGGCCTGGTTGGTAAACTGGATTACGGGAACAAGACTGACCAGATATCAGGCCAAACAACACGTAACAACGCCGCGGAGCAGGAAAGGTAACCATCCCCTCCTGCATGAGACAGCACCATTCACAGGCCCCAACTGTCACCACACTGAAAGCATGCTACTCAGGGCGAACTCCGCCACATTCTCCACCCTTCAGATTTAAAGTAAAATAACTGGACTTTTGGACAAACAAAACCAAAAATAAACTGATATAAAGGTATGGTAAAATGAACAGATGTAAAGGTATGGTAAAATGAACAGATGTAAAGGTACGGTAAAATGAACAGATATAAAGGTATGGTAAAATGAACAGATGTAAAGGTACGGTAAAATGAACAGATGTAAAGGTATGGTAAAATGAACAGATGTAAAGGTATGGTAAAATGAAATGCATACAAAATGAAGAGGTAGAACAACACATCAGTTCTAAGCATGGCCTAAGATTTGGAGTCACTGGGTTCTATTTTAATTTGCTCAGGGCATTACTGTAAGATATATTATAGTATTGGCTAATTAGTTTAGTATAGCTTAGTACAGACCAGTCTAGCTGTGGGGTGTGTTGCTTTTTGTATTTCCAAGATAAAAGACATTTAAAGATGAATAATTTAGGCCAGATTTGTGTTGGAATGCAAACAGACTCTTATGTAATTCAATAATAATACAAAAAGGCATGTGGGACTGAAGAGACCCCCCCCCCCCCACACACCTAACCTCCCCGCACCACGCTCACACTCCATACATCTATATTTAATTTGTTAATTGGGATGGTAGTGTAAATGATTATGTAAATATTAATTTGTCTTGTCAATTCATGTCAATTTGTGGATTCATCAAATGCTTGCATTGATCAGAATGTCTGTATTGATCATGCTTGCATTGATCAGAATGCTTGAAACTGTTCTAATAATATTTTCATCTGTCACAAATTATGCCACCATGCCATCTGTGTTTGAAAGCAGTTTAGAAGAGAATCTGATCTGTTCGTACCATGTAGTTTGTAGACGGGCGGCTTCCGGTAGATGTTGACATTTTGATCTAAAAAAAAGATGACATTATGTTTACATTGGTTGCTGTAAATGAGGAAAGAGGGATAATATAAAAAAAACAAACCTAAAACAAACCCAGCACTGAAACAAAATGGAACTGGATTTTTAGTGAAACACTAACAAAATCTTGTGAAATAAATCCTGCGCTGGTAAAATAATTTCTGCTATGCAAATTCAGGACTATTTCAGGATGTTCAAGAGTTGTTGTGAAGTGAGACAACGTGAAATCACCACAGATGATCTTTCAAAAAAGATCAGAAACAGACTGCCAATTTAACATTCACAATCTGTGAAGAGTGAGAACTGCAGCAGCCATTTCCGAGGTTTTCAGGACTGGAGCGTGACAACAGGACACCGGGACCCAGCAGAAACACCCGTGGACCTACTCGTCAAACGAGCCAATGCGTCCAGGACAGAACAAAGCAAAAAGCACCAAAAACACTGTATGATTTGACTGTTTCTGTTCATTAAGTTAAAATGAACAAACATGAACAGCTGGAGATTTAGTCCTTCTAGCAGAGGCAGTGTTCTGTTAGATAGTGTTCAGTTAGTGTTTGGTCAGATAGTGCTCAGTTTGGTAGTGTTTGGTCAGATAGTGTTCAGACAGATAGTGTTTGGTCAGATAGTGTTCGGTCAGACAGTGTTTGGTTAGATGGTGTTCGGTTAGATGGTGTTCAGTTAGACAGTGTTCAGTCAGATAGTGTTTGGTTAGATGGTGTTCAGTCAGATAGTGTTCAGTTCGATGGTGTTCAGTCAGATAGTGTTCGGTTAGATGGTGTTCAGTCAGATAGTGTTCATGAACTAGTACTGAAAGCCCCAGGCTGGGAGACATAGCTGCAAAATAGCATCTACAGAGACACATTACACAGTGCTCGATAGCAACAACATCTACAGAGGAACCACGAGAACAGACACTGCAGACGAACTGATGGAAACTGACCATGTCCCCGTTCACTACGTGAAGGGCAGGACTCATGTGATAAGAGACACATGCATTCAGTAATAAGACTTTAAATCCACAATCAGAAACGACAGATGTGTGGACAACAGACAACACAACGGCACGCTGTTACTGACACACGTCCACAGGATTGTGGAGACGGGGAGCTGAGAGTAGCCTCTGTACCTGGCACATGGAAATGTTTCGGAGTTGAGGGTAGGGGAGGCGTGCTCGCTCCAGGGGAGCTCCGGCCACTGGACGGCTCAGGGCCTCGGATCAGAAAGGTCAAAGGTCAGAGAGGTAGCGTTATTACAGATCTCACAGGATGATGGGCTGAGAACTGCTGTCACCGTAGTGACCAGGGCAAGCGAGCAGTGGCCACCTCATACCACCACAACCAAAGGAGCGTCTTAAAACCTCAGCGTTGGTTTGGACAGCTGGACGAAAGTGTCCAGTTAGCTTAGCGAGGTAGCACATGCATGCACGTGTTTGAGGACCGGGCGGAGCATTTCAGGGCAGGGATGTTACGGAGGACATGCAGCGAACCTGACACCCGCCAGCCACACCCAGAGTGGCCACGCCTCACCTGGTCTGTGGAAGTGCTGTGGTGAGCGTGAGATTGATGGCGTATAATTATGGCGGTTGTAGACGGGGGATCCAATGGAACCGTGGCTGGTAGATCGCTGTAGGATGTGTCCTCTCATGTCATAATAACTCTGTAAGAAATACAGGTTCTCCAGCAGCAGTAACACACAGTCTCTGTAGGCATTTACACAGCCTGTTCACAAATATGAATGTATGCTGGACTTAGTTAAGTAGGAGTCACCAGCATGTCATGAACATGGGTTAGGAAAACAACAACTAAGGTTTGAGAGTGACAGCATTTTCAAAGCATTTATGATCTGAATATTTTTAGATATAGCTAACTTTCTATCTCTCTATTCAATTAAACTCTTAAGTTATTACCATTAGTTTTTAGAAACGTATAATAAATAAATAAGCAGATAAAAACAATAACAGCTGTGTCTGTGAATTATTATGTTGTTATGGACATGTGTTAGTGAGGCTCAGTGTAAACCATAGAACACAAACTGCACTTACATCTGCAGATGCAATTGGTGACATGGTTCTTGGTGTCTGAAAGAGTTCAAGATGAAAGAAAAGTGTAAATCGTTCGAAGCACAGTTCATGAGGCATCACAGCACTGTATTTAAGACCAATGAATTTACTGTTCTGAAAGATGACATTTTCAACCAACACCAGTGATTTTGCTTTGTTAGTATCTAAAGATTAACTCAGTTACTTCCCAAAGGACCCATACATGTGCGCAAACACATGCGCATACGCACGCACACACACACACACACACACACACACACACACACACACACGCACACACGCGCACACACACACACACACACACACACACACACACACACACACACACACACACACACACACACGCACACAGTGGCATTTCAATGACAATGAATGTGAGTGCTGGAAGACTGAGCCACTTATGATTTTGTAAGGTGAAAGGTTAATGTTTGGGTTCAAGTCAGGTAAGCAGGACTTACTCTGTCATCTGGCATAAAGGAACGATCCCGCCTCAACGTCTGAAGCTGTCCACAAAAAAGGGTCACAATGCCATAGGTTACAAATTATTGTTCTTTACTGTTCAGTGGCCAAATGTGATATGAAGTACTGTGTGTACACTACACGGTATTTCTTCAAATAACTTTTGGCATGTAGTTGAACTGAACAGAGCTGTTTCTGTCAGATAACTCCTATTACATACATACATTCATATATACCAGTCATCCCACACTATCACACATATTCCCAAATTCACACACACCCACCCACACACACACACAAACACAGGAAGTTGGAGTTGTACCTCTCCAACACTCTCTCTCTCTTCTGTTTCATCTAGAGAGGTGGTGTAAAGTGGCTCGTAGTTGATCAGATCTGGACGCTCGATGTCATAAATGGCTTTGACTTTGGGGATGGCAGCTAGATCTCTGTAATCAAGGAACTCGTTGTCTACTTTTGCCTAGTGGGGATACACAGAACACACACACCCACACGAGAGCAGTTAGCATGCAGAGCTACTGGGACTGCACTAGGACTACAGCACTGCACTATGACTATGACACTGCACTAGGACTACAGTACTGCACTATGACTATGACACTGCACTAGGACTACAGTACTGCACTAGGACTACAGTACTGCACTAGGACTACGGCACTGCACTAGGACTACGGCACTGCACTAGGACTATGACACTGCACTAGGACTACAGCACTGCACTATGACTATGACACTGCACTAGGACTATAGTATTACACTATGACTATGACACTACATGAGGACTACAGTACTGCACTATGACTATGACACTGCACTAGGACTACAGCACTGCACTAGGACTGCATTATGACTATGACTGCACTATGACTATAATACTACTCTATTACTACAATACCACTGCACTAGGACTACAGCACTGCACTGTGACTATGATACTGCACTAGGACTACAGCACTGCACTATGACTATGATACTGCACTGTCTACAACACTGCACTAGGACTGCATTATGACTATGACTGCACTAGGACTACAGGACTACACTATGACTATGACACTGCACTAGGACTACAGTACTGCACTATGACTATGACACTTCAATAAGCCTACAGTAGTACACTATGACTACAATACTACTCTATTACTACAATACCACTGCACTAGGACTACAGCACTGCACTGTGACTATGATACTGCACTAGGACTACAGCACTGCACTATGACTATGATACTGCACTATGTCTACAACACTGCACTAGGACTGCATTATGACTATGACTGCACTAGGACTACAGCACTGCACTATGACTATGATACTGCACTATGTCTACAACACTGCACTAGGACTGCATTATGACTATGACTGCACTAGGACTACAGGACTACACTATGACTATGACACTGCACTAGGACTACAGTACTGCACTATGACTATGACACTACAATAAGCCTACAGTAGTACACTATGACTATAATACTACTCTATTACTACAATACCACTGCACTAGGACTACAGCACTGCACTGTGACTATGATACTGCACTAGGACTACAGTACTGCGTTATGACTATGACACTGCACTAGGACTACAGCACTGCACTATGACTATGATACTGCACTATGTCTACAACACTGCACTAGGACTGCATTATGACTATGACTGCACTAGGACTACAGGACTACACTATGACTATGACACTGCACTAGGACTACAGTACTGCACTATGACTATGACACTACAATAAGCCTACAGTAGTACACTATGACTATAATACTACTCTATTACTACAATACCACTGCACTAGGACTACAGCACTGCACTGTGACTATGATACTGCACTAGGACTACAGTACTGCGTTATGACTATGACACTGCACTAGGACTACAGTACTGCACTATGACTATGACACTACAATAAGACTACATTACAGCACTATGACTATAATACTACTCTATTACTACAATACCACTCTATGACTGATACTGCTCTATGACTATAATACAGCTCTATGATAACGATACTGCTCTATGAATATAATTCTGCTCTATGACTGATAGTATACTATGACTATAATACTGCTCTATGATTGATACTGCTCTATGACTGATACTGCTCTATGACTGATACTGCTCTATGACTATCATACTGCTCTATGACTGATACTGCTCTATGACTGATACTGCTCTATGACTGATACTGCTCTTTACACTATTAATGTGAAGATTTCTTCACATTTATTGAAAGGCCCAATTCCCTTCCACCGTTTACCCTCCGGTAGGGTTAGGGTTAGGGTTAGGGTTAAGGTTAGGGTTAGGGTTAGGGTTAGGGTTAGGGTTAGGGTTAGGGTTAGGGTTAAGGTTAGGGTTAGGGCTAGGGCTAGGGTTACGGTTAGGGTTAAGGTTAGGATTAAGGCTAGGATTAGGGTTAAGGTTAGGGTTACAGCTGTGAGTTTCATCAGTTTAAACAATTCTTACTTTTTTTTCAAGATCCTGCATGTTCGTTCAAATTCATGTATTGCTGACACTTATGCATTTTGTTATTCAAAGTTCATACAGTAATGAATCACTAGTGAATCACACAAATAAGTATATTAAGGATATTAAGCGTTCTTTGTTCCCAATGTAAATGATTATGATGTGTAAACTGGAAATCCAGATCCTTTCTGTTATACCCCAGAGAGAGAGGGGAGGTGAAAAAACAAGCTCTCTCCCAGGGCCCTTACAGGAACAAAGAAGTACTCTTCTGAACAAAATGCAGACTTCGCTGTTTACTTCCTGTTGTTGACTGTTTATACACAAGACAGCAGAAAAGAAGATCACACTACAATATGTACAACGCCATATTACCTTACAGCATCTGAAAGAAATGTCATATAACTCTGCAAACCAAGAGCAGAGGAACCAGTGTCTGTCCTGGTACTTAGAGAGGGTGGAGGGACCGATGGAATGTTCTCCGTTTTAGAGGATATGGCTTCTTTTTTGTGCCATAGGTGACTGTGATACAACAAGTGATGTATAGGGTTAAAATATTTTGTGTGTGTGTGTGTGTGTGTGTGTGTGTGTGTGAGAGAGAGAGAGAGAGAGTGTATATGTGTTAACAGCACTTACATATATGGTGTGACCCGGTGAGCCAGAAACACTTGAACCAGGTCGGGAACATGTACTTTCGGATGAGGAGCCTGTCTTCTGTGGAGTGAGCACAGGTTTAGAGGCAGCAGGGGACAAACCCACGCACACAAATGCACACACAAACATGCATACACGTGCACAGGCACACACACACACGCACACACACATTCAAAAATATACCACATCAGATGGCATAAATGAAGGCAAATCTGTTAATAGAACCTAAATGTGCTTGATTTCCATGTTCTTTCACTGAAGGCCAGTGGCGGGTAATGCAGACATTGTAAATGACTGTGTGTGTACTGATGATGGACCTGGAGTGCTGGAACCTCCTCTTTGCACTGTGGTACATCATTCTTATGATTACATGACTGGTTATGGCTAAGCCAATGAACACTGATAGTGGCTATGACCTGTGTTACATCTGCAGAGATGAAATTTCCTATATATATAAATATATATATATAAAATTATATATAGATAGTTTTTCTATCTATATGATAGTGCAGATGTAGGGGTGTGCATGTGTGCATGTTGTGTGCCTGCACACGCGTGTATTACTTCTCCACCAAACAATTTCATAATGTTGTACTGTTGTGTAATCTGTGCCGATTAACAAATCCTCAGTGTGCGAGTTTTATGCCGATACAGGCACCAAACACAGGGAGCATCAAACAT
>NC_137508.1:24432500-24525000 GCF_041902795.1 Electrophorus electricus | reverse complement strand
AATCCATAGAGGGGAAGGAGAGAGAGTGAGAGGCCCTGAGGTAGTGATGTACTGACATGGTGAGCAACCCCAACAGACAGTCTAGACCCATGATGCCAATCTGAATACACAAGTATACAGATCACTATTACAAAACCACTGAGTCGGTCTCTTCCAGATTTGCAAATTTAACTGTAGCTCATTTGATCAGGATCTTGTCATGGTGTGCGGATCACACAGCAGGAAAGACACACACACACACAGACACACACACACACACACACACACACACACACACACACACACACACACACACACACACACACACACACTGCCAAGCCTTCAGCTTGATGAACCGTGCTGCTGCTGTGTACCTGCTCCAGTGCCCCCTCACACTTCTTCTGATCCATGAGCTGAGTCTAACGGCTCACTGCTTAACGCTTTTCCTTATACACTGGAGTCTGAGCTTGTAGTGGAGAATAAAGGCACTCCTGAAGGTCACTGGCCTCTCACGTTTTCTGTCACCACCATCACAGATTTGAGGTGTGTATGAAGGCTGAATGATTAGATTGAACGTTTGCTCGTTTGACGAGGATCTGAGAACTGTGAATGATTGTGAGCTGCAGCCGAGCTCCATGAGGTGCTTTGACTCTAATTAAATTTTTATATACTGACAACATTTATCCCAAATTCCAAATAAACACATTGTCATTTAGATAAAGAGACACTGGAAGAGAGAGAAACAATGTTTCAGACATCCTGAGAAGCACATCCTGTTTCTATGGAAATACGTCCCTGAAATTTGACGAGGGATCTGATGTATATATGAATGCTTAAGCTGTCCCAGACAAACTTGCTTTCATCTCCGAAATCTTCAGACACAAGGAATTGCGTTAATAGTGGATTTTAAATAATACATGCACTGTGCCTGTCCTGCCTGCAGGCGGCGTCATTCATAATTCATCGTGTCTCGGGTTATGAGAAACAGGATTTGGTGGGGTCTGTGTGTCTGCGGGATTTTAAAGGCATGAGGACATACAGCACTTTTTGGTTTTTAGAGAGCAAATGGTGTAACAAAATGTCCTTAAGAAAGAGTGAGACATCACACACAGCATAACTACACAGCAATAAATCACCAACTTCTGATCTTACACAATCAATGGATGTCACATCATGCATTTTTTGGAAATTATAACAGGAACACAGAAAGTTCCTAAATAATGAGTGTCCTGCCCTGAGAGGAGGGTCCTGCCCCAGCCAGGGCAGGTGGGGGTCATTAGATCAGGGTTCAGATTTAATTGTTAACCTGAAGTTGCATGAAATCTGCAGAGTTCTGTTTCATCTCCTTAAGCCTGAGCACCCAAAAGGCTGGAAGAAAATATGATCAATACTAGCTATGTAATATGATCTTATCAACACCAGCTGTGTAATATGATCTTCTCATCAGTACCAGCTGTGTAATATGATCTTATCTTCAGTACCAGCTGTGTAAAATGATCTTATCATCAATACCAGCTATGTAATATGATCTTATCAATACCAGCTGTGTAATATGATCTTATCAATACCAGCTGTGTAATATGATCTTATCATCAATACCAGCTGTGTAATATGATCTTATCAATACCAGCTGTGTAATATGATCTTATCATCAATACCAGCTATGTAATATGATCTTATCAATACCAGCTGTGTAATATGATCTTATCAATACCAGCTATGTAATATGATCTTATCATCAATACCAGCTGTGTAATATGATCTTATCAATACCAGCTGTGTAATATGATCTTATCAATACCAGCTATGTAATATGATCTTATCATCAATACCAGCTATGTAATATGATCTTATCAATACCAGCTGTGTAATATGATCTTATCAATACCAGCTATGTAATATGATCTTATCATCAATACCAGCTGTGTAATATGATCTTATCAATACCAGCTGTGTAATATGATCTTATCATCAATACCAAGGAGACAGTGTCAATGATGTGAAGCAAGGCTCTTACCATTTTTTTTGTTGTCATCTGCTCACCTGCTGGGTTCATATTTCCCTTTTAATGTTGCAAATAAAAGCTACTTGAATGATTATAGCTCCCCCTTGTGGTGAATCCTTAGGCTGTTAACCATGTGTGAGTGAGTGGTCTCATAAAGTGTTGGGTATAACACACACTTTAGGCCAATGCTGAAAAGTTCTCACACCACTGGGCTTCTTTGTAAACCTGTGTCCTGTGACCTGTGACCCTCAGACCCGTCTGTAAAGGCTGAAACCACAGTATGGGGCTTTTAAGGTTGATCTAAAGTCAAAATGAGTGTGAATGCACAGGAGATGGGTAGGCCTCTCTTAGGACTTGGATAAAGAGCGTGTCCGACACTACATGTCATCTCAGAGTTATCTCTGGCTACAGAGCAAAAAGCAGAAACTTCGTTGTGTTGGGTCATTTTTAAAGTTAGAAGGCGCCATGCGGTAGAGCCATTAGCGAGCGGCGATGACTCGGCTTCTACAGGGTCCCCGTACCAACCTGAGCATCACTCACCTTTACACTTGAAGCACTTGATGTGGAAGTGGCTGTTCTGCACACGCAGCACCTCGCCTTTACACACCTCGCCACATTTACAGCAGCGCAGAGAGGACTTGTCCACACACTGCTGGGCTTCCTGTGGATGGGCCGCTGTCGAGAACACAAGCGTCATGTTAGGAGGGGCTGGCCTGCTCCACCCGCCTCGTAAAGCCCCATCCCAAAGCCCTGCTCCACCCTACCACACAAGGCTCTGCTCCACCCTACTGCACAAAGCCCCGCCCCACCAAGCCCCGCTCCACTCTACCACACAAAGCTCTGCACTCCACCCTACACATTTTGAGCACTTTGGAATTGTTTGCACACACATTTCCATGCCACAGTATGTCTACATTTTGTCACATTAGAGACTGCAACCCACGGGAACGAGAAAAGGTGGAGAGAGTGAACACGTGTCTGTGCTTTTAAGTGTACCCCAGGGGCACTGCAAAACTATACATACTGCAGACACAGTCGGCGCTTCTGACACCTTGATTCATGAATATTAATGAGCGGGCTGTCTTTCCCCGCCTTAGCCACACCCTCTGCCCTCTGTCGTCTCAGGCCAAACAAAGCCTCCGCAAGGTGGGGGTGGGGGATGTTTAGACATTATTTCAATCTACCCGAGACAGCGATAAAATTCTCATCCAGATTATCTTTGTTTGCGAAGGACACTCATTAAGATTGCTTTAAAACCTGAAACGCATAAAACCCAAAACAAATCAGTTTAAATTCATGCTCAGTTCAGCTAACAGTGGAACCGGTCAATCAACTCCAGATCATATAGTTAACAGAAAACATCGATCAATGTTAGCAATAATAACTATACAATGTTAGCAATAAATATAAAATATTTATTAATATAAATAAAATGTATTAATATAAACTGGTTGCTGTTCAGCCTTCCGAACCACCAGAATCTGTGTGTTCTGAATTTGTTCCCAACTGTACCTGCTGTAAACCTGTGTGGTTAAGGAGTTAGTCCTGATAACCTGAGATGACAAAACAGCACTTAGGAAGGTTCTCAGACAGGAATGGAGGGATGGAAAGAGACAGAGGTGAGAGAAGAGATGGAAGAGAAGGAAAGAAGAGATGAGAGAGAGAGAGAGAGAGAGAGAGAGAGAGAGAGAGAGAGAGAGAGAGAGAGAGAGAGAGAGAGAGAGAGGTAAGGACCCCCTAGTGGAAACAGCCTTGTTTACTCCTTACTTAATTAATGTTTTCACACACACACGCACACACACACACACACACACGCACACGCACACGCACACACACACACACACACACACACACACACACACACACACACTTGTGTGAAACGGCTAAACCAATTAACCCTCCACAGTCCCTCAAAGTGACTCTTCACAACCAAGAGCTTTTGCTGCACTCACACAACACATTAACATTAATACACAACATATTAACATGCAAAACATTAACATTAATACACAGCACATTAACATTAATACACAACATATTAACACGCACTACAACACTATGAGCCTCCCATACTACACTATGAACCTCCTGTACTACAACACTATGAGCCTCCCACACTACACTATGAGCCTCCCATACTACAACACTATGAGCCTCCCGTACTACAACACTATGAACCTCCCGTACTACAACACTATGAGCCTCCCATACTAAAACACTATGAGCCTCCCGTACTACAACACTATGAGCCTCCCACACTACAACACTATGAGCCTCCCATACTACAACACTATGAGCCTCCCACACTACAACACTATGAGCCTCCCGTACTACAACACTATGAGCCTCCCATACTACAACACTATGAGCCTCCCGTACTACAACACTATGAACCTCCCGTACTACAACACTATGAGCCTCCCACACTACAACACTATGAACCTCCCGTACTACAACACTATGAGCCTCCCATACTAAAACACTATGAACCTCCCGTACTACAACACTATGAGCCTCCCACACTACAACACTATGAGCCTCCCATACTACAACACTATGAACCTCCCGTACTACAACACTATGAGCCTCCCGTACTACAACACTATGAACCTCCCGTACTACAACACTATGAGCCTCCCACACTACAACACTATGAACCTCCCGTACTACAACACTATGAGCCTCCCACACTACAACACTATGAGCCTCCCATACTACAACACTATGAGCCTCCCATACTACAACACTATGAGCCTCCCATACTACAACACTATGAGCCTGCCATACTACAACACTATGAGCCTCCCACACTACAACACTATGAGCCTCCCACACTACAACACTATGAGCCTCCCATACTACAACACTATGAGCCTCCCATACTACAACACTATGAGCCTCCCACACTACAACACTATGAGCCTCCCACACTACAACACTATGAGCCTCCCATACTACAACACTATGAACCTCCCGTACTACAACACTATGAGCCTCCCGTACTACAACACTATGAACCTCCCGTACTACAACACTATGAGCCTCCCACACTACAACACTATGAACCTCCCGTACTACAACACTATGAGCCTCCCACACTACAACACTATGAGCCTCCCATACTACAACACTATGAGCCTCCCATACTACAACACTATGAGCCTGCCATACTACAACACTATGAGCCTCCTATACTACAACACTATGAGCCTGCCATACTACAACACTATGAGCCTCCTATACTACAACACTATGAGCCTCCCATACTACAACACCATGAGCCTCCCATACTACAACACTATGAGCCTCCCATACTACAACACTATGAGCCTCCTATACTACAACACTATGAGCCTCCCGTACTACAACACTATGAACCTCCCGTACTACAACACTATGAGCCTCCCACACTACAACACTATGAGCCTCCCGTACTACAACACTATGAACCTCCCGTACTACAACACTATGAGCCTCCCACACTACAACACTATGAACCTCCCGTACTACAACACTATGAGCCTCCCATACTACAACACCATGAGCCTCCCATACTACAACACTATGAGCCTCCCATACTACAACACTATGAGCCTGCCATACTACAGCTCCTACAAAAGGGGCCAATGATGTACCAGGATCTCAGCAGATGGGGCCCTCTGGCTCCATGAGAGAGAGAGAGGGAGATAGATAGCTAGAGAGAGAGAGAGAGCGAGAGAGAGAGAGAGAGAGAGAGAGAGAGAGAGAGAGAGAGAGAGAGAGAGCAGGAATGGATGAGTGAGTGGGAGAGTGAATGAAGAGGGGAAGCAGCGTTATCTAGAACAAAGCAGTCAATCAGAGAAACAGAACTTTATTGTAATAAAACTTTATTTCCTGCTTTCTGAGCACAAATAAACATGGCGGCAACACCCCTGCACAGGGAGGGCCTTGGGCAGACGGTGCGTTACCTTTGCCTAATGTATCCAGTGCACCAGTGATTTAGAGGTAAACCTCACACGTGAAATGAAAGTGTATTGGTGCGATATCTAAATCTGTCTGGTCCAAATGTTCCTCTTTTATCATCCTAGTGATTATCCCAGTGTTTATTTTGCAGGGAGGAAAGAAGGATGAGCCGTCTATTTGACTGGCTCTCGGCCCACTGCCATCAAAGAGCCGATATTCCCATCACTACAACAGAGCTTTGATCCAGCTTCAAACTGGCTCCACCGCCCCCAAAGGGATCTCCACCGGCTCCACCCCCCAGGGGCGGATCTGGTCCGCTCTTCATGCCGACGATACGGCAGACGAACCGGACCAGCTGTAACAAGCCGGCATGTGCCTCCAGACTCCACCATGGCACGTCCTGAGGGTTGTAGTCAGGGGAAGCCACCACTTCAAAGAGATGCACTGGCAGAAAGAGCCCACCCCTGCACCTCTAAGTGGGGGTTTCCATGGTTACGGTTGCAGGCTGCCCGTGAGTCTTCCCTAGGAGTGTACGTCCCATTTACGACAGCAGTGCTGTAACAAAGCAGCAGGCGTCTCTACATTTACCTTATGACAGACAATCAGTTAGTCTAATAATAAATCAATCAATCAATATGATTGCTTATTAATGCTGACTCAAAAAGTCCCTTTGCAGGTAATAATGACTCCCCTTTAAATAAAACCGCATTCATATTCCTGAAGCATAAACAACCCATAAACAGGCAGTGGCTGCCAGTCTGCAGAGGATGGAGACCAGTATGGCTGTGCGTCCTAACACTGCAGCACATCAGACCACCACACACAAAACACAAATCACCACTCGCACAGCACAGTTCACCACACACACCGCACAGATCTCTACACAGACACAGCACAGATCACCACACACAGCACAGATCTCCACACACACACAGCACGTCAACACTCATACAGCACAGATCAACACACACACAGCACAGATCTCCACACACAGCATGTCAGATCACCACACACACCGCACAGATCACCACTCACATGAGACAGCTTATGCTCAATGTCACACAGAATTGCAGAATTAAGCCCCATACACCAAGTCTGCTCAAAATCTGACACACTGGTCAAAACCTCTGAAGCCTCCAGGCTCCCGTGTGATGGTTAGCTTCGAAAGTGAATGAAGAAAACATGAAGAAAAGTTGTATAAGCAACGACAGCAAGGGCTTTGAAGGCATTGCAACAAACACAGACTCTTTCTCTCTCTCTCACACACACACACAAAGCACCTTTTTTCTTGACCATGAGCATCGGTAGTGAGATGGAGCTCGTTAGCCTGTCTTGCTGTTGCAGACGGAAGAGAATCTCTAGGAAATCCCTGAGCTTTGGAAAAGATCCAGAGATTCAACACTAAGACACACACACACACACAGCAGGATAAAACACGCTGAGAGACAGACACACACACACACACACACACACACACACACACACACACACACACGGCAGGAAACACATAGCAAAGACACAGTATGGTGTGTGCCTGCTCCCACTGTTTCTCTCCTCCTCCTGCCCCCCTGTCTCTCCCTCTCTTTCCCTCTCTCTTTCTCTTTCTCTCTCTCTCTCTCTCTCTCTCTCCCCCTTTCTCTCTCTCTCTCTCTTTCTCTCACTCTCTCCCCCCCACCCCCGCCCCACCCCTCGCTATGCCCCTCCCCATCCCCCACTGAGAGTTCACCCAGCTCACTCTGCAGTATCAGGGTTGCCATGTGACAAGAGCTGAATATGTTACTCAGGAACACCTTTTTAAAGCAAGCAAGCACACACACACACACACACACACACACACACACACACACACACACACACACACACACACACACACACACATACACACACACACGCACACGCACACACACACACACACGCACACACACACACACACCCCACACACACAGACACAGACACACACACACACACACACACACGCACACACATACACGCACACACAGACACACACACACAGACACACACACACACACACGCACACACTCAATAATAGTAACAGAGAGAGATGTACTGCTGCCTATGTAATGCCATTGTCCACATAAATGGTCCACAACATGACATTGTCCACAATGTCATTTCCACATAAATATCCTTAAATAGCATTAATTACAAAAATCAAAATAGGCACAAACAATCCAACTACCAAGAAAAAAAAACAAACATAAACAAAACCATGAAAGTATTTCTCACATAACATAAGGATGAAACGCAGGGCTGCAACCACAAGTATGCCTCCCAAAGGTTTTTTTTTTTAAACTGAGCATCAGGTCTGTGCTGTTGAGTAATGATGACTCAGCACTATTGGCCTAAGAGGAGAGGCCTTTGAGTGCTCTAATAAATAATGGTGCAACTTCAGCTCGACTTACTCTCTCTTTCAGCGTGTTACATGCTCACGGGGTTCTGCCAGGATGACTTCATCTGTCCCTTCTGACATTACACAGCACTGGCGCCAAACCATACAAATGACCCTGCTGGCCACAGGAGATTGGCTGAAAAAACAAAAAAATGACTAAACGCATTCTTTCTTTTGTGGCTCGATACCAAAGAGATACCGTAACATGCTAGCTAGATAATCAGGACTCTAAAACACAACCGTGGGACACTTGTATCCCAGCGGAGCCCCAAAAAAGAATGAAAATGAAGGAAAAGAAACCAGGATGGTTCAATTCTGACTGCAGTAAGAAGTTAGGTAAAGATTCCGCAGGCTGGGTAAATAAAATAAAAACATCTTTGATTAGGGCCCCCAGACATAACTCGCCAATTTACCCCTGCACAGCACAATATAGTCTTGTGGAAAAGATGAATGCTGGAACTGTTCTTAGATTGAAAACATGAAGAGGACCTCTGGACTTTCTAAATTTAGAAGACATATGAGCACTAGTGAGATTATCACGAGACTATGGTGAGACTATGGTGAGTCTATGGTGAGAAACTCTCCTTGTCTGCAGCCGGAGCAGTGTCTCGACTTTAACCATAGTCTAGTTACCGCAAACAGTCAGGCAGAAGTGCAGCCCATCAGAGAGAAACAGAATACTGTATGAAACCCTGACGCCAGGGCGAAGGGATCACTCGAACAGATCTGACCGGAATCTCTGAGAGCGAGACTTCCAGTTCAGTCCTCTCTGCTTCAGTAAACTCAGCTTTGCTGCTATGGTAACACATAGACATTGCTTTGATTGGTGTAATTGACAAATGCAAATACGTTTACATACGTTTCTATGACAGCTGGAGGGCTTCGCTGTGATTGGTCAGACTTCATCCAGTCTGTTTCCTGAAACAGCACTGAACATAACCCACTGAGCCAAGGTTCGAACCGCTCCATCTACATGCAGTGCTAACCTGTTTTGCAGTGTCTTGATGTGTAGTCACGTGAGAAAACACCATATTTCCGGCTGTAATTAGCAGTGTGGTCACGTGAGAAAACACCATATTTCCTCCTGTAATTAGCAGTGTAGTCATGTGGGAAAACACCATATTTGCTCCTGTAATTAGCAGTGTAGTCACGTGAGATGTGGTAGTTACGCACATTATAACTAATGATTTTTTTAATTTATTCCTCCATAACATGCCGTTGTAGTTGTATTTTGGCTTCTTTGCTCAGATTGAGTTTGCCTAAATTGCACTTTTTCTGTTTTATCTATTTTTGTCAGACAAATGCATACACACACACACACACACACACACACACAGATGTAATGAAAATGCAGACATGGAGAAATGGGTGCGAATTTGACACTGTCAGATCACTGATTCACCATTACGGAGATGGCAGCGTGAAGACAGCAGCGTGAGCATGGCAGTAGCAGAACACATCCATGGTTTATTGCAGTGGTGCTTGTATGGAGTGTTGTGAGACACAGCCTGCTAAATTTCAAAATAAAAGCATTCGATATCTGAAAACACAGCGATAGTAGAACACCCCCCGCCCCCCCGGAACAAAGACAACCAACCTCCGTGGGGTTTCGGATGGATAGGATGAGCTTTTCTTGTTTGCTTGTATGCTTTTAAGGGCTCATAAATCAACCAAAAGTAGAAACGAGAGAAAAACAAACCCAGTAGAAAGGTCAGCCCCACCGAGCTGGACTCGCCTGATGAACCCTGATGTTCACGCTCTGATTACATACAAGGATGATTGTAAAGCAGTAGTGTTGCAGTAGCCACCCTGTCTCCTTGAAGAAGATGGCAACATGTTCCCTTGTAGTCTTTTCGCCTGTTAAATAGTTTCACCTAAATGAACATGTAAAGCAGAAGTCACAGCAGTTGGGATTACTTATAGTTGTAAGATCTGGAACAATCTCAAAGGCAGACCAATCACTGATAACCTTCTCAAATAAACAAATCACATGCACAAAGCCCAAATCCATGCGGTCCAGAGTCCCAACCCTTCTATGCTCCCTTGTATATGTATGAGATTAAGCAATGAGTAATAAAGTCATTTCCTGCCATAAGTACGCATGGTCTGTTGTCCAAATATGTCTAATCAGTAGGTGTGGTCTGTTATCTAAATATGTCTAATCAGTAGGCTGGTCTGATGTCTAATGAGCTGTAATCAGTAGGCATGGTCTGCTGTCTAATCATGTGTAATCGGTAGGCGTGGTCTGCAGATGTGACCCTCCAGTAATCCATGACCAATGTCTGTTTGTAACTCTTCCAAGCACTAAGAGCTTTTATGTGCTATTTTCTCCTACACATCTCTCACCCTCTTCACTTGGAGCGCATTATGATCAACAAAACGGTGACCTGTGGTCGCATGAACACTGTTCATGACGTTAATGCCAGTGCAGAAGCCTGCAGGTATCGGAGTGTTGCGATATAGCCAGGCTCGACAGACGGGTTAGTGGGGATGGGTTAGTGTGAACTGTGACCTTAAATCAAGTTAAGAAAGGTGTGTATATGTGTCAGAAAGAGACAGAGTCAGTGTTTCTCAGGAGATGTCCAAGAACAGTAGTTCTACCTATTTAATGAAACTAGTACATATAGTGAGAGGTACATCACTCTCTGAGGGCCAGTAACACCAGACAGCCCAGCATGATCCAGTAACAGCCCAGCACCACGATCCACCCCTCTGCTGGTTCTGGATGTGATGTAGGGCAAAAAGACCAATAGCCAGAAACATTCAGTCTGAACCCCATCACAACAGCATGTGTGCACCCAGAACCTACACCAAACATTCAGTCTGAATCCCCTCACTGACGACAGCAAGTTCAATCAAAACACTGCAGTTTGAACACACCACTTATCCAGCCAGGTTGTATGTCCTATATCATCTGTGTTCTGCGTTCTGGTGTCTATCAGATGAGTACTGATGAACAATTCCAGTGCAGTATGCAGGGAACAGTGATTTTCATTCCAGCTCCCCTGCAATTTAATGTCAAAGGTTCTGCTGTTATGGTCAAAATGGAAAAAAGTTCAGCATGAAAGCACTCCAGTGCGTTTGTAGCATGGACACTCAGCTCTTTGTTATCTTGACAAACCGCTGGAGTGGGATGAAGTCCTGAGTTCCAAAAACTCATCAACTCAAGCATTAAAACACAAAGTGGTACAATACTCGGGTCAGCCACTGGAGTACTGAATCAGATTCAGTATTCAGTACTCCACAATCCTAATACGAAAAACAGGGTGGGGTTCACATTGTTCTTCATGTTTTTCCTGTTACTTTAGCTGTCCCTAGGTGGCACCCTGTGCCAAACATGCCCACTTACCCAGGTTTGTCTTCTTTACATTTCTCCGTGCGTGTGCTCCCAGCCCACGAGAGACGGCCATGCACTAGACTACATCTCTGTGCTGGAACCACTCTGCTGGAAGGCGGATAAACAGCGCACATGCTGCACACAGGGTGCAGACAAGAACAAAGCCCAGGGAGCACACCTGACTGTTCAGACATCAGTCCTACGGCACACGCTCGCCACGGCTCCCAAAGCCCAGAGAGCAAACCTGACTGTTCAGACATCAGTCCCACGGCACACGCTCGCCACGGCTCCCAAAGCCCAGGGAGCAAACCTGACTGTTCAGACATCAGTCCCACGGCACACGCTCGCCACGGCTCCCAAAGCAAAGCGCCCCCCCCACTGTAGCCACGGCGACGCCCGCGCACAGACTCCGCACGCCATGGCGGGACGAACATGCCAAGGTCAGGCAGAGAACGGCATCCGCTCTCTGCTATAAGCTCGTTAAGCTGCATGGTGAGACAGGTTGGTCTCGGGGTCCCTCCCGCTCTCTTACCGTCAAGCCCGAAGCAGGAGGTGATTTTCTGGGCGTAGTTACACAGGCCATCGTAGGGAGGTCGCTGCGCGGTACTTCTCTCTCCCATCTCTGCTCACATGCATACGCGCACACGGATGCTCACGGCCATGCACACACATGCGCACCTGAGCACTCACCCACGCTCCATTTCTCACTCTCAAATTCTCTCACACACACTCAGAGCAGACCTAGTCAAACACACCAAGGATCTGTACTCATCAATAATTCAGCCGCATGCGCTGTCTGGTACATGCGCGCGCACACACACACACACACACACACACACACACACACACACACACACATACACTCTCTTTCTCTCTCTTTCTCTCTCTCTCAAAAACTGCTGAGATCAAGGATCTTTGTTGTGTGTGTTCTGGTATATGAAACCTGGGAGGAGGGAACACACTCTGTTTATCATGCCAGCAGTTTAGACTGTAATGCTCAGCCTGAAAGTTAGAAACCACTGGCCTTGCACAGAGGAAGGGGCAGGGCTTAACTAATAGCACAGTGCTAATTTTATACTATTGAACACACACACACACACACACACACACACACACACACACACACACACACACACTTGCATTGTAGCTGCCATAGTTTCCATCAAATACCCCAATAGTAGACGATTAACCTCTTGTTAACTTCAGATTTGAGGTCACTTGAATGTTTGAAAGTTCAGGTATCAGTTCAGGTCATAATCTCACAGAACAATAAAAAAATTTCTCATGATTGTCAAGTAATGAACTCCAGTTCAACTGACCTGCAGAACTAGCTGAATAAATATCACCGGCAACTACAGTAATGTACAGAACTAGAAAACGTGCTCACTGGATTAAATATCTAAAACTTGAATTTTCAGCATGTGAAAAACCTTCAGTCAATTCATAAAATTCATAATATTACTATTACAATGTAATAAAGCATTATCATAATATTATTAATACAGTTTAATAATGCTCAATCCTATCCTGTCTGACAGGAACACAATGTAGAAAACAAAGTGTTTTAAAATAATATAACTGTCACTCCATCAGTGCCACACCGAGCGAATGAAGGCTGTCCGCTAAATCCAGACGGCCCTTGATGATTGCTGCGGACTGACGAACACAATCCGATCCGGGTTCTTGTATGGCCGGTCTGCTTCTCCCGGGTCTGTCATTAGGAGCCACACTGTTCTTCTTACTGCACAGGTCAGGAATTCTTTAGTCTTTAGTCAATGTCCCATTCAGATACGTCAATAAACTCCAACACTACTTCCCTGTGGGGTTAAGAAAAACAACCCCTCATATGTACTTTCCTCGTGTGTTTTCCTATCACAGGGCTTTATCTTAATTGTGTCCTTGGACTCTGTGAGTTAGTATGCTAGCATCAGGTTCACTTTCATTAAGACCACTCAGCTCTGCTGTAAATCACTCTGGACAAGCACGCCTGCTAAATGCTATTAATGTTAATGTAAATGTCAGAGCTGCAGAAGTTTAAGAGCAGCCAAAACACACACACCCTCTTGCCCCGCCTCGCACCCTGCAGGGTGGCTTCGCCCTCTGCCGCTGGAATAACTGGAATAACGTGGTTTAGAAGATGAATAAAAGAATGAATGAATTGCATGGTTTTTGCATCTATACAATTTAGCACAAGTAATTATTTTCTGAAGAGATACCTCAAGTAGGAGAGCTCCAAAATGATAAAGACTATTAAAGTCCACCAGACATTAAAGCCCACCAGTCACCAGTCATCTTGTGCACTGTGACTCTTTAGTTCTAAAATGGAGGAGCTGTGCTAGTTTTACTAAATATTCACATTTTTACTACATATTCATATTTTTACAACAAGCTGGTACATACTTAAGATCTGCTCCCTGTCTCTTTCGAATTCATTGGTTTTACTATATTTCGAATGTACAAGATGTTCTACAGTTTCTTTTAACATAAAGCCAGGTTCTGTATGGGATGAGAGCGCCCTGGTTCCTTTCACAGGGTAAGGAAGCGCTGGCTGCAGAAGGCAGTAAGTTCTGTTCTAACGGGTAGACCCGCACCACAGCTGGTCATCCACAAACACATGTTCAGACAACAGCATTCGTCTTTCACTGGAGTTCTCGCCAGGCTTCAGGTTAACATTAATTACAGATCGGCTCCTGCGCTCCACTCGGACACACGACCTCTGTAGAGGACACACTGCGATGCTTGCACATGCTTAGTGACTGCGTAACCTGAGCACTTGTGTTGCATCACCTATATCTCAGTACCTGCATTCCACGGTTCTCTAGAACAACGCACCTGTTCTCTGATTATCTTTATTAACCAGCTCCTAACGCACACAGAGAGCCCAACCTTTTGTCCTTCAGGCTCTCTCTGTCTTGGCACCTTGACCAGCAGGGGGAATGACACCAGGGTCCCGTGAAGTTCTCAGCTCTCTAATGGAAACGAGCGGCCCAAGTCCTGCTACGCGTGAGCTGAGTAGGTCACGTGTCCCACTGAATTAAAAAAGCCATGCAGACCATGAGACCAGTGCAGAGGCAAACATGCAAAGCTCCAACTCTGGCAGTATCTCCCTTTGATTTTGATTGTTTGACACGAGTGTCTCGCCGGCAGTTGGCGTGTGCTAAAAATACAGCGATTTCATTTGCTTTGTTACAGCTGGACAGAGATGGCGAGGAAATGGGACCGCAAAGAGGAGACTGTTATTCTATTTTTAATTAGCCAGTGTCACACTGTTAAGACAATTAAATTCCATAAGTACTTTGCGCTTTCACTTGGCAGCCATTGCATTATTGCAATGCTAACCACAACAATGGGCTTAACATTGGGTGAAGTTAGCAAATAGCCCAACCACCTACTGATATATCACTAAAGCATGAAGTTACAGTTAAGGTTTAACATTAGCTAGGCTAACTAATGGGGTTAGCATTGTTTAACGATAATGCTAACTTTACCTAATGTTCAGCCTGTGCTGTGGCTATCACTACAAAAAAACCGCTATAATAGTTAAAATACTATTAACAAAAATGTCAGTTAATCATTTTATTAGCTAGCTATATAAATACTCTTCCATCAATTTGTCTCGCCTGGCAAACACTTCCGCCGCGCACGAGGCCTCGAGCCCTCCTCGTGTCTGCTCGTGCCGCGTACCGCGAGCTGGTGGGCGGAGACTAGTAGGCCACATGGACGGTGTGCGTATGTGTCGCCACCTGCTGGTCGACTAACGCAGACTCTGTTAGAAAAGCAGCGGGTGAGCCACTTCAACAGCTGCTTACCCGTCTGTGACCCACGACCCGCAGTCCAGCGCGCTTTGTGGCCTCAATCATCGGGCTAATCGCATTTCTACGTTTCAAATCACGCCACACGGCTCAGGGACAAAAATTCTTCTCTCCCCGCAGTTTTGCTGGCGATGCAAACTTTTATTCCCGCGTCTTGCAACCAGCATTACACTTAGCCCGAGTTGGTTTCCAAGGCTGCTACCTTTCCACAGCCTGTGCACGGTACGAGCTACCGCGAGCAGCCCGGTTCGGTAAGGCGACGTTGGCGCAGCATGCATCGCCCACTTACCTCTTGCGGACATGGCGGAGGACGCACTGCTTTAAAAGCCACCGGAATGGCGCGTCCCGACTTTATCTCTCCACGGACGGGGGGCACACCGGGTGAGAATGACGCACCGGATCATTTCTCATGCCATTTGTGGCCAGACGGCCGCGGGATGCTTTGGGTGTGTCTTGAAGAAAAGAAGCGTCGCGAGCCCTCTCGATTCACGCAGTAGCGAAAGCCACGCGGTCACGGAACGAGCGTTACCGAAAATGGACCATGCCGTCAGCAGTAAATGGGACAGAGATTTACAGAGAGCGGCGAGGAAGGTGGTGCACCAACACCCCCCATCAGAACGTGAAGAACCCGGGCCCCACGCTTTACTGCGTCACGTACAAACCACATCCAAACTCTCCACTAATGACCCGCTCCAGGCAGCACGATTACACGGGCCCGTCTAAACTTAAGTCCAGCAAGCTCACCCTATTCTCGCCACATTCTCACTCCAGCATTGATCAGTCAAACGTTGCTCTGAAATGAAAGCTCAGAAGATTGGCTACTTGAAGAAAGCGAGCATTTTTTAATTGGGACGGAAAATTTATAAGAAAGCCGTTTTAAATGTACAAAAGCGATGGAAGGTGCGAGAGCTTTCCCACACGGAGCATGCCGGGGGGCTCTCCGTGTACAGCGGGACCAGTACTTGTGCAGGGTGGGGGTCGGTGCGCCAAGCACCTCCCTTCCAAACAATAAAGTGGCATCATGCGGTAAAAACTCATTTAATGGACAGAAGCCGTGAGCACACGGTCCAGTGTTGCTCGTCTAAACGAGGCTGACACCTTAAGTTAACGTTTTGTTTTTCTTGTCTTTGCGCGAAGTACAACAGTGGCTGGTCCAGGTATCTGAAAACCGGGGGGGTGTGAATAAAAAGACAGGGGAAATAAAAACCAGCATTTGTAAGACTCAAAAGCACGACGGGGTGAATATAGGCCGTTGAGCGCCACTGTGTATAAAGTAAGGCATTGTTAGATCCCCGTTACAACCCACGACATAGATACGAGTTTGCATGCATCTACACCAGACAGCACCATGGCTGTCATTGAACACATATATACACAGTTAAGAGAAAGCTTCAGAGATTGGGTTGGTACAAAATGTGCACACAAGAATAAAAAGACTTCTACAATCCAAAAGCCACTGCTACGTGATACATCCTTTGGTTCTTAAAAAAAAAAAAAAAAAATTAAAAGGATTTCGGTTTTGTACAACATATAAATAGGACAATGTCATTGGGTGTGAATGTGCAATGTGCAGCAAATTTCGAACGTCACACCCTGGCGGACACAGAAAAGGGCCTTGCAATTTCTTCTGATGTCCACAGAAGCTCCACAGCACTCAGGTCTTGTGATCCAGACACCTTCTGACACCATGCAGTCCCTACAATCTCCATCGCACGAGGCGTGAGAGTTCTGCACGGGTCCATGCAGCCGGTGGTCCGTGATAAGGACCACTTCACCTCTTCCCTCACAGACCGCTCGACCCGCACTGACCTCATTAACACAGGACGGTGCAACATGTGCGCCCTTAACGCTAAATAACGGGAAGAAGAAAGGCTGAGATAACACTATTGCTGGTATACAATTCTTAATGACTGATGGGGTTCTTAAAAACCCCAACACCTTACATCACAACCACTAACATTTCATTGACACACAGAGCAGTATTTTTGAACACTTCTAGAGTTCTTCCCCTCGCACAATAAACTGCAAAAAACAAGAGAGAGCACTGAGCGTAGGGACAGTCCAGCAAAGTGCCGTGGAGACACACACACACACACACACACACAAACGGATAACACAGTGGCAGAAAAAGGCCAGCTGCAAAAACGAGGTGCTGCGTGTGCTGTCATGATGCATGGTAGACATGGGTGGGGCTTCTCTAGTGCTACTTGGGATTTGAGGGATGTGCAAATTAGTGCAGAGCTTGTGTTAGCAAGCGCCACTCTATACGCAAAAAAACGAGAAACAGCAGCGTGTCTGCCAATTCACGCTCCGTTCCAGATTGTTCCATTCCTGGATCCTGAGTTAGCGAAACGTCAGGGCCACGGGGCGAGTTTCAGGCCATGTGTGTGTGATATCAGGCAGGCTGTTGCTGTCGTTTGGCATCTCACGCAGCCAAAGCAACTCATGTACCCCTCAGGAAAAATTAAGTCCTAAACAAGCACAGGACGTGTTACTATAACAGTAGCTTTTTAAAATTCAAATGTTACACAGTTATCAGTTTCGTGTATGTTCGCTTTTTTTAAGGTTCTTTAATGAGCAGCTTAAATCGGCTCTTTTTTTGACGTTTTGGTGTTGTATGTATTTTTTTTGCAAGCTACTACAGAACAAGGACAATAAATAAAAGTGTTCGTGTCTGAGGTGGAACGCATAGCAGGATTAAAATTTCCACGAGTCAGCAGGTTTCGGTGAAAAGAAGGCAATAGCAGGCAACTCAAAAAACCAGCCCAAAAAATAAAAACCACGCATGGCCTACAGGAAGAACATAAAGAGAACAAAGGGCATTCTGGGAAATGTAGGCAAATAAAGGGAGAGACAGACCGAGCAAGTCAGACACGCGCATGTAAATGCTACTATACGCTTCTCCTGCTGCCGTAGCTGAGAGTGAGTGACCTCTGAACTTTGCCCCAATCCCTAGCACCCCTGCCGGTGGCCAAGTGGAGCGGGTGGTCAGAGACATGGTGGTATCCATGGTAACCACCCAGGGAGGGGGGAGAGGGGCTTCACATCAGATGTCGTCATCAGGGCTGCACACAGAAGCCTGCACTGAAGGATGAATGGTGTTCAGTTTGGTTAGCTGGTTCCCCGTGTCACCCGGCCGCTGACCCTGGCCTCCAGGGCGTGGCTGGGGGGGTGGGGCCTGTCTCAGGGGGAGGCGGGGACTGAAGCGTGGTACTTGACGAAGGCGATGGCAGCGAGCTCCTTGCAGAACTCTTCCAGGACAATCACGCCCTCCAGCAGAGTCACGTGATCCACGCTGAGGAAGAGAAGCAACGTGAGGTGAATGGATCCACTACATAGGACACGTGACAGGCCCTGATCACACGTGCCATATGCACCCGCAATCTCATCAAAGCTTCACGTAGAAGAACAGATGCAAACATTATTTCAGATCTGCTGTAGTGTAACAGAATTTTAAATCTGAAACCGCTGTAGATCCAAAAAAAAAGATCTGCAACAAATCCTGCGCCTTTAGACCGCGGACGGAGAGCGTGTGCCGTTTCCGGCGCTCGCTGCTCTGTGGTGTGTGCGGGCGCTAACCTCAACACCTCTGGCTCCAGGCCCAGCAGGCGCTTCCGCACCAGCAGCAGTTTGGGGTTGAAGTCGGGCACACGGTGGATCCGCAGCATCAGATCTCCCACCACCTGAGGGAGGCGTGAAGGTGAGCGGGATCTTAGCAGAACGTTGAGAGGGAAGGCTAGCCAGGGTCTCTACGCTACTGCACCACGACCAGGAGGCACGAGGACTGTGTGAGACGCAGAGAGAAAGGCGCCGTTACCCTGACGATGACGGAGAAGAGCGATCGGCAGCCAGGCGCAAGGTTGATGTATGGGTCCAGCAGGTACTCGTGCAGGTGAGGGTGTGGTAGGAGGGCCAGTCTGGACAGCACAGAGGTCACCTGCAGGTTCACGTCGTATGGCTAGTGGGCGGAGAGTGAGAGAGTGTGTTAGCTTGGGTAAGTCTAAACATTCTCGGTGCCAGACGTCCGCACATTTGTGGCTATAGTGCGGCACAGGACAAACGGGTGAGCTGAGGGCTGTTAGGAAGCCAGTCTACACACTCACAAGGAGAAAAACGATTTTGACAGAAAGGATCTTCCAGTAAAGAATGTTTCTTTTATGAAACTGCTGCAGCAGGTCAGTCTTAGGGTTCTGAAGGGACGAGTGCGAGCTGGTCGGCCACAATGCTCACCTGGTCCAGGATGCGACCCATTCGGTCAAACAGCACTTTGAGGAAGTGCCCCTCGAAGAAAGGCTTGTCTAGGTCACACTTCTCAATGGGCTTTGCACTGCCTGGCCAATTCCACCTCTGGCAGATACCACAGTAGTCCCGAAACTGTGCACATGCACGCACACACACAGACAGACACTATCAGTTTCACAAGCACTTTCTGCTCACCCACGTCACAGCACACCAACCACAGTCTCCTGATGGAGTGGGTGGAGGGCTGTGCTGCACCACTCACTTGTCTGTGCGCATCCCTCAGGTACGTGTCGTAGCCGGTGCCTTCAACCTGGTAGGAGGATTTCGCCTCGTCCGGGACCAAGCACAAGAAACTAAAACAGAATAGCCAATGAGACGGCAACACCTCACAGGGTCTCCCCACAGCGGTGGGCTCCTGCACGTGTCATTTGCACGCTACAAACCTGTTAACGATTTTGTGGACCTCCGTTTTCCCATCATGCTTTGAGTGTTCCGTGCTCTGTGGGGGAGAACAGTTGAGCCAATCAGGGCTCGAAAGCCTGGTGTCTGGAGACAGGTCTGAGAACAGAGGGTCCTCCTCTAGATCACTGGTGAGACAGGAAGACAGGAAGTAAAGCAGAGACTCTTTATGTGGACACCATCTCACAGTGAACAATAACAATAAGAAAACAAGAAAACTGCAAACATCTCTGGGTTTTTGATGTAGCGCTTCTGCAGTCCCGCTATAGAAGCAATCTACCCGAATGTAGTTTAAAGAACATACAGCAATTTATATCATTATAAATGTGTCTTATGAATGAGAGTTGTGAAGGGGTTAATGATCACGTCTTACCTTGATTTTAAGCAGCTCAATTAGATTTATTTTGATAACTGTTGTTTTGAAAACGAGTTTTTGTTTTTAGTTCTTACAGTGTGTTTGTGAAGGAGACTATTAAAAGGAAGAATAACCAACAATTGAACAGCTAATCCACAAACTCAGAGGATACTACAGTAAGAACTTCATCTGTATCAGATAATCTGTCTAATAAACCCAACTAAATATTCACAAATTACAGCCATGTCTATACAATCATTATCGCTTACCTCATACCAAATGAAGTTATGGAGGCTCAACCCACCAACGAAACATTCTAACTGAAGTGACTGTCACTGTCCTTCAGTGGGACTGGCCTGCTGTGGGCGTGGCTCTTACATGGCGTCGTGCGGTTGGCCGTTCTCCATGTGCTCGCGCTCGTCGCGCTCGTCGGGCTGGCGGCACTCGGTGTAGCTCCGCTCCTCCAGGTTCCGCAGCACCAGGTTCTGCAGGACGTGCTGGCAAGGTTTCTGCAGGAGCTGTTCGAACAGCCGCAGGGTCGTCACGCTGATCTGCACAGAGACAAGCGCAGGGTCATAACGGCCATCTACACAGAGACGAGTGCGGGGTCGTCACGGCGACGTGCACAAAGACGAGCGCGAGGTCGTCAAGGCGACGTGCACAGAGACAAGCGCGGGGTTGTAATTCCTTCTCTCATGGAGTTCCACTTAAACAAACGATGCTAAACTTGGAAGTTTCTGTGATGTGAGAACGGCTGTTTGACCTGAATAGTTATTAACTAAACAGGACATTTGGAACACATCTAAACAGATGGTTTATCTGCCCTTGTGCCCTTTTCTAATATGAGAAATATACATAATAAATAATTTAAAAGTGGAAAAAGTCTATAAAGTCTAGTGTGAAGTCTGATCTCAACAGTTCCAAGATCAGGTAAGTAAAACAGTTTAGTTACTCAATTTCAAGCACAAAGTTAATCGCAAACACGAACATATTCCATTTCTGAACGTATGAATGACTGTGATGCAATTCTAGGATCAGAAGTACTGCTCTCTGAATCTCTGCGCGGGGGCCCCTACCTCATCTGAGAGGTGGTCACAGTGTCCTATGAGCCGGTGTCGCAGGGGGGAGTGGCCAACGCTGGTGGGAGTTTCTGGACCCACTTCCTCTCCCAGCAGGAAGTAGAGCGTCTCCTGTAGTAGGGCCTCTGATGTCACCTGCCGGATGATTCTGTTCAGGAGTGCTGTAGAGGTTAGGATACCAACCTCTGACCTAGAGAGAGAGACAGGCACATATGTGGAGGGCATTTCACATGTGCCACAAACGGAAGCCAGGCACCCCACATACAGAGGTGTATGAGTTTGTATATGAGTTTGTAGTAGTCAGTACCTGAGTGTCTGAGAGTATGTGTGTGTGTAAGAGAGAGTGGATTCTTGTTGCTCACGTTTGCATCAGCTGTGGCTCCATCACTGGGACAAAAAAGTGGTCTCTCACTGCTCGAGCCAAAACTGAAGCTGCTGTCTGCGCGCGCACACACACACACACACACACACACACACACACACGAGACATGAAGGACAGCAAACACACACTTCAACTCTGTAACAGAACATAATTATCCAACTATCACACAAAGCCCTGATCTGGCCAGGCGAGCGTTTTCCGCAGTCAGTGTTCCAGTTACCTTCTGGGCCTCCTTAATCAGCTGATCGCAGTAGTCGAGCCATGACAGGAAGGAAATGAGCGCTCGCTTGCCAGTGAATGCAGCCGCATCCTCCTTCAGGTTGTAAACGTCCAGCCTGGGGGAGGGAGTGCAGCGGTCAGCCAAGCTCGGACCGGCCCCGTCAGAGCGTGGACAGGCGTAGGGAAGCTAAGGTGTGTTTCGCTCACACTTCAGCAGGTTGTGTGAGGAATTAAGCCAATTATAAACTCATCTGCACATTGTGTGTGTGAAGTGAGTTACGACATGGCTAACTGGTGGAGCAAAAGACATTAATGAGAGTGCTGAGAGCGCACACTCGTCACGCTGATAAACAGGTAAGCTGTCAGATGCTGTAAGCATAAACGCCTCCGGAGGCAGCAGTATGGCAGAGGGCCTGGGAAAGCCCGCACACACCCCCAATTGACGGACTCGACGGTGTCGATGTCGAGCGGGTCCATGGACTGTGGAAGTGCCTGGTAGAAGGAAGTGAGGCGTCGCGTCAGCAGTTCGCACAGCGCCGTGCTCTCCGTCAAGCTCTGCGCAGCGGCATCTTCAGGGAGGCTGGCAAGCAGCATCAGACCCTCACACGCCTTCACCACGATACGGCCGTCCTGGTAGGACACACACATACACGGACACACGCAGGTCTTTACCACTGTGCTCCCATTCCAACGAGAACCAGCGCAGACTCATTTGCACACACCTTTACTACAGGCAAGACCATTTTAGGCCTTATTTTTTAAATTTATGCTCTGAAAATCAACCAGTCTGTGATACCGTCTTAATATAAACAAACAAACAAACAAACGAATGAATTTTAAAAGCCACTAGAGTACGTCAGCAAGCCTTTTGTCTGGTAAAATACCTGGCTTCATCAGCAACGGCATTGGTCTTTTACGGGCACCCACTGAGAAAAAACGCATGGCAGACTCACCGGGCTCTTGGTGAGGTTGAGCAGGGAGCTGACCAGGTTGTAGTTGCTGCTGCTGTTGCCAGGCAACACAGAGGCACCGCCCACATGGGCGGGGCTGCTGGTGTTGGCCGTTGGACCATCCTGGTCGGCACTCGCGTGTACCTGCTGGCCTGTGTCTGGAGAAGACATTTCCTCTTTCAAGCTTTCCACGTCCGCATCCTTATCGTCCCCACGTTTAGCCTTATTCTGCAGGTGCACAGGCACACAGGACGGTCACCACCACAGAGACTGGACACACTGGTCAGTGCAGTTTTATGAATTAATGACATTTAATTGTTAAGTACTTGTGCAACACTTAATGCCCAGCACACACACATTTGCCAAAATTCTTTAGCGTCACATAAAAATATACAATCATATTATTATTATTATTATTATTATTAATAATAATAATAATAATAATAATAATAATAATAATAATAAAAATGTACTACTAGTTTGTTCTAGATAATTTCAGGGTATTTCTAATGGCCTAATTATCTAAAAACAGAAAACAAACATGCACGGACACACGCACCTCCAAGAAAAAGTTGACCAGGTAGGGGTCCTGTTTGAGCTTGGCACACACTGTACAGAGGAACTGGATCTCCTCGTTCTCTGTAGGAGCAGCCAGAACCTCCCCACACAGACGAATCAGTTTCTGGGGACACAGTGTGGGGAGAACACTCTGCTTTCACGTACATCATTGCAAACACATACCATAGACAAGCAAGTGGCATAACATCAGTGGAGACCTCAAATACGCCTGATCTAGTTCAGCATGTAATCATTTTAGCATGTAAAGATCTCGTAGATGTGCAGTTAGAGACAACAGTCCAGCTGCTTCCACTTCGCGATCCTCCAGCCTTCTCCGACGGCCAGTTTCTGACCACAAGAGAGCTTGCTGGTCGGACAGCGTTGGGTTACGGACTCCACTCAGCCCAGCATTGTTACTGATCTTCGCGAAAATACAGCAACACTGCCGAGTCCGAAATCTGTACCAGCACACCAGCCTCTGCCTTAGCAGCGTTAGGTGTGTTGAGAAAGGTCTGTCACCCAAGTACCAGCCAGTCAGCGATGACAGATGAATATTTACAGACAGGATACAATCGGTAATCGTGCATCTATAATGCAGGTATAGCAGAGAACAGAGCCAGCGAGCGAAGGGACATGTCAGGCGCTTGTGCTAAAGTAAGAGATAAGTGTAGATGGCGTGACGGCGTTCTGGGGCACGTCTCACCTGTACTGGTCTGTGAACGTTGATGTGAGGCAGTAGGGGCTGTCGGATCCGGCCCAGCAGCTTGGTGTAGAAGCTCAGAACTTGCTGCTTCATACCAGGAGGACACTACGGGAGGAACCGGAAAACACAAAACCGCCTCAACACACACGTTTTGAAGTGGTACCTTAGATACAGAGACGCGGTGGCAGCGACCTGCTTCAACAGACCGGGTAGGAAATGCAGTACAAATACTGTGTTGGTAAACAAGGTTTCTGATTTTGCTAAAACACAAGCCAGTGTTTGGGTTTAAGTCAGTAATTTGCCATAATTTTAAAATGTAACCATTTGTGTGTGTGTGCGCGCTCTTCAAAGGGACTTTCGCAGTCACACGGGCACAATCACCCCTCACATCCAGAAGACACCAAGAGGACGTGGCTTACGTCAGCCTTGCCCAGAGTGTAGAGGGTCTCCAGAATCTTGTGGTGGAGCAGGTACTCCATGCAGGGCCCGGTCTCACCCGACTCCCTCTCGCTCTCCTCCTGGGTTAGGACGTCCAGCATTTGTTCCAGATGGGAGGGGATGTTGGTGTCCGTCACTGGGGCTTTGTCATCTACAAACAGGGACGAGCGTGCACCATTAGGGGTAGTTTACCCAGCGATGACACTGTGCACGCGCGTGTGGTCCTTTATGCAGTTACATATTGCTGGATAGCATAATTTTAAGTCATTTTCAGATTCTGTTTCATACTGTTCAAGAAAACATGCTCTCTTCCATTAACATTGTGCCCATTAGTGGAGAGATGTGGCAAACATCAAACAGAGTCATCGCCTCACCTGATGTCTCGATGTAGTAATGGGTGATGGCCTTCCAGTGGTAAACAAAGTCTTCTTGCAAGGGTAGCGATGGTGCAAGCTGCAACAATTAATGTCAATCATACTACATTAGGAGGAGCTACAGGGTTTGAATATATTGAATATTTGAATATATTGAATATATGTTAATCTTCCAACATTGGGAGGACCTACAATCCTCCAACATTGGGAGGAGCTACAGGCTTTGAATATATGTCAATCATCCTGTATTAGGAGTAGCTACAAGGGAATGAATGTCAATCATTCTATAGTAGGAGAAGCTACAGGGTTTGCCAGTGGATTAAAACACAAGCAGTGTTCTTTTAAACTCCAACAGAACAAACCATAAACCTAACCTAAACACAAAAACCAGCTCATGGGCTTTCGGTTAGCCAATACACTGTGAAACATGAAGACACTTCTTCACGGAACAATGATCTTAATAGACTACCCTTGCCAACTGCATGTAGACAATGTGAAATATTAGGTCATTGAGAAGTACAGATGAAATATACATGCATCAGACCCCCGATTTACTGGTGATTTGAGTAATAAAACTTTATATTAGGCTGTCAGTGCAGCCAGATAGCTAAGGAACTAATCTAATGTTTACAAAATGTGAAGCCACCAGTCCTGACTAGTCAATTAGCTAGACTGTCTAGCTAGCTGGCTAACAACCGTAACATTTCTTGGGTAAGCTAGGACAGCATTTTAATAAACCGTTCAAACACAACAGCGTCGTGGTCCACCGTGTGCAGTACTGAAGCCCCAGCTGTCTTACCAAACGTACTAGTTAAACTGGCGAGTGGCCTGATGATTAGGCAAGCTTGTGCTAACGTTAGTTAGCATGCTAACGAGCTGACTGACCAACTCAACACTGGAAAGTGTTGGAAAGTGAAAGAAGAGTGAGAGAGTGGTCATCCATCATTCTGATCTCGGTGTTTTTTTTTTATAACATTTAATAGCATTTTAAAGAAGACGAGGTAAACCTGCCCAGGTAGACAGACGCTAACGGTCACTGTCCTGGTGCGTTAGCTAGCTAAGCTAACCAGCTAACCGTGCTAGCTAAGGCCTGACAAACCAGTCCACAAACACCCGAGAGCTCACCGCCTCCACCGCATGCTGAAGGATAGACGTGAATTTGGAGAACATCTTGTTCTTCGACTGGACGAGTTTTTCCCGAGAAGACCGAGAAAATTCCTCTATCTTCCGTCTGCTACTGCCGCCGCGATCCAGATTGCAGGTTTCATAAATAGACCTTCACACGAAAACGCAGGACCACAAACCAACAAGTCAGTCGGATCCAGATCCGTAAACATACACTCCTTTGCACAGTTAACCTGTATGCAGCTTTGCACTGTATACACCTTTGCGATCTAGTAAGGCCACCGTGGCATTTCCACGACCGAGCGGCGATACAGACCACCACCAGGGGGAGACATCCTCTGCCGGCTGTGCGCAGCATTGTAAAACGGGCCAGTCTCACCAAGGCAAAAGTCCACAATTCAGCTCTTTTAGAGTAGATTTTATGATTTTTATGATTTTATTGTAATTGCACAGTAGTGCAAAACGTTTTTTAGAACTTCGTTATTTTCTAATTTTCAAAGACAACAAACATAACTAAGTCCAACTCTTTTGCTTATCAAGTACTGTTTTCTTGCTTTTTAGACTCGAAAGATTATATTGGGTGTCTGAACGTATTATCGTTTCACGTCTATTTATAAAATATATGGCATTTTACGATTATTTACAGTCTTCATTTTATGAAACTATTTAAAATTGGTTTTTGTTTTTTTTTAATTATTTTGTCTTTTATTGGGGATCGCCTTTGTTAAGTAGGACAGGGACTTGAGACTTTTATATTGAAGGTCCGCCTGGGTGATTGTGCCATCCCGAGAAGCGAGAAAGGAAAAACAGCAACCCTACGTTCAGCCGCAGACTGGAGGGCGAAAATGTCAGCGGTGCCTGACGGCAAAAAGCTGGTCCGAAGCCCCAGTGGATTACGCATGGTCCCGGAGAACGGGGCCTTTAGCAGTCCGTTTTCGCTGGACGAGCCCCAGTGGGTTCCGGATAAAGAGGTAAGCTCGTCAAGACCGCGGAGGCAGCAGGCGGAGGAGGGTGCGTCTCCTCGGGCGTTGTTCAGCACACCAGCTCGCTTGGCTCAGCCCGTTTACGGACACCCACCTCCCTGTGTACGGACGCACACCTGCTGCCCAGTAACAACGACCAGACAAGACCTCCACATGTCTGAGCAGCCGGACGGTGGTTTCTGTTTTTGGGCCCAAAGGAAGTGTCTATTTTTGGGGACAGCTCCATCATAACTTGCCTGTGCAAACACTTACACCCCCGGGGTAACTAGGGTTTGGGTTTGTGTTTGTGTCTAGAGGCGTGTAACGCGACTTCTCCTTCTACCCGGGGGTGGTATCACTATCCCCCATTCGTCATTTTAGCAACCTACTGTCCTTAGTCAGTATGACACGTTTCAGACACTGTCCTTAGTTAGTCAGTATGACACGTCGACGACATGTTCGGTTTGCAGCAGGTCAGGGTTCACGCGTGTGTGGTAATGGTATGCACTAATGCATCATTTTGCCTCTCTGTTTCAGTGCCATAGATGCATGCAGTGTGACACAAAGTTTGACTTCATCACCAGAAAGGTAAACAGGGTTATTCTTTTATTTACTTGTACGTGTGTTGGTAATCTGGGGGTCATTACTGATTGCCTCAAGTGTTTACTTCTTCATACCGAGTAACATTTTCATCATTTCCTGTCCATGAAAGTTCTTCCTTATTCCATTGTTCCCTTATCCTGCATGTTTGTGTGCTGTGTCCCGAACTGATGCTAATGTTTCAAGCTATTATTTATATGTATGAATATTAAACATTTTATTTATTGTGTTCTCATGTGCATTTGTGTGTTTTTGCTTGTACGTGTGTGCATACGTATGTGCGTTCGCACACACGTGTTTTTTTTTTTGTGTGTGTGTGTGTGTGTGTGTGTGTGTGTGTGTGTCAGCACCACTGTCGGCGTTGTGGCCGGTGTTTCTGTGATAAGTGTTGCTGTAAGAAGGTGGCCTTGCCTCGCATGTGTTTTGTGGATCCAGTCAGGCAGTGTGGGGAGTGCAGCCTCATCTCTCAAAAGGAAGTGGAGTTCTACGACAAACAGCTCAAGGTGCTCACTGCTGGTGAGTCCATTGAGTCCTACACACGCTTGCAAGTTCGACCGATGTGCTGTGAAAACACCGCCTCATAGTTCGTGTAGTTTAAAAAATACTCACTTACACTGCTGATGAGGTATCAAAAAGTATTTTCCAGTGTTCCTTTTTTCCCAATTATTGCATAGTCATTGGAAACAGTGTGTGTGTTTGTGTTACATGAAGTGGTTTTGATAGAGGGACTCAACTATGTTTTGTGTTACTGTCCAGATTTTGTACAAACAGATGAAATCCATCCATTTGTTTGTAATCTAGTAGTTTATACTGCAAACTAGATGAAGAAAAAAGTTTAAGGATTTCCTAACATTTTAGAAAATGCACTGATTTGACTATAGAGTCTGTAGTTCCTGTCTGATGTCGGGCTGTAGCGTCTGCAGTTCCTGTCTGATGTCAGGCTTTAGGGTACGTAGTCCTATCTGATGTCGGGCTGTAGCGTCTGCAGTTTCTGTCTGATGTCGGGCTTTAGGGTACGTAGTCCTGTCTGATGTCGGGCTGTAGCGTCTGCAGTTTCTGTCTGATGTCGGGCTGTAGCAGCTGCAGTTTCTGTCTGATGTCGGGCTTTAGGGTACGTAGTCCTGTCTGATGTCGGGCTGTAACGGCTGCAGTTCCTGTCTGATGTCGGGCTTTAGGGTACGTAGTCCTGTCTGATGTCGGGCTTTAGGGTACGTAGTCCTGTCTGATGCTGTAACGTCTGTGTTGCTGCAGGCAGCACATTCGTGGTTATTGTAGGCTCCTCTGAGAAACCCGAGACCATGATGTGCCGTCTGTCCAACAACCACAGGTAGCCTATACTCCCACACAGCCCTGCATGCATGTATACAGAAACTATCTCTTGTTCTCACACACACACACACACACACACACACACACACACACACACACACACACACACACTCTCTCTCTCTCTCTCTCTCTCTCTCTCTCTCTCTCTCACTCTCTCTCTAGTCAAGATGGCTATATTGGAAGTTTTTATATTTTTAACTTCAGCATAAATAATAATAATACTTACAGCAAAAGCACCACCTCCTCCACCAATAATGATAAGCAGCAGTAAGAGTATTATTGACGGCTAATGCGCCGTTAACACATTAATAAGAGTTTTATTGATGGCTAGTGCTCCATTAACATGTCAATATGAGTATTAATGACAACTAACAACCATTAACACATAACTAAGTGTATTAATGACAACTAACAACCATTAACACATAACTAAGTGTATTAATGACAACTAACAACCATTAACACATAACTAAGTGTATTAATGACAACTAACAACCATTAACACATTACTAAGTGTATTAATGACAACTAACAACCATTAACACATTTATAATGATAAACAGCAGTAAGAGTATTAATGACAGCTAATGAACCATTGGCACATTAATAAGTAGTTAATATATGGATATTTATCAAAAAATATTTGTAATTTTTCTTCTTGGGTCATGTTGTTGAAATTTGCGATTGTATTTTTAACTTGGAAAATGTCTTGTAGGTTTCTAGTTTTCACAATAACAGATAAAGTGCATCTCTGTTTTAACCTCTTCAGGTATCTGTTCCTGGATGGAGACAGTCACTTTGAGGTGGAGTTGTCCCGGATCTCCACCATGCAGGTGCTGACGGAGGGCTCAAGCCCCGGAGGTGAGGCTCAGTCTGTGGAGACATCAGCGACGTGACCCTCTGACCCTGAGTGAAAACTAAGCAAAGTGGCAGTCACGTAATCAATGCGTTTAGCGTATTTGCATGCTCATTTGTTTTGCGTTAAAAATGCATTGTCGCATTGTTGATCTGTAGTGTACTCTCAGTGGAGCGTGATTTGACCCCCTTGTGGTGGGAAATAAGAAGTGCAAGCTAAGGCCACGCACGCTTCACCGTAGCGGAGTGTGTGGCGGCACCCTCGGCCTTCCTGTCTCCACACTATGCCCTTTGTCTCCGTATGTCTGAGGCTTGCCTGTTAGAAGCTGTGCAGGCTGGGTGTTTGCCTGAGGGGCTGTAATGCAGTCTAGGTGGTAGCCGTGTAGCCGTGGCTTCCACGTGTAGCCGTGACTTCCTGTAGTTCTGGTGGCTTCCTGTAGGTTTTATTGATTTGCAGAGATTCACATCCTTCTTCTTTCATCGGAATACGAGGAGTCAGATAGAAACTGCTTATCTGGCTACATTTCTCGCACGCACGCGTGCACACACACAGTACCAGTGAAAAATTTGGACACACCTACTCATATTTGTTTTTAGGATTTTTTGCATATTAGAAAAACTACCAAATCCTGACTATCTTAGACTTAGCATTCCTCAAAGTTCTTCAAAGCCACCCATTAGCTGACATCTCTACATCCTGTTGGTGAGGGACTACATTTCTGAATTTGTTGAAGGGGCACTTAAAATGAACTTAATGTCATTATATTTTTATTTATTATATTTTTATTACATGTGTTTTTTTTTTTTTCTTCTTTCAACATGTAGGCTAATGTAAAAGGTAATGTGAATGGAAGCTAATATAAATGTTTTCCGTCTGTAGCCTGGTAGTTTGATTTAATTTTTTTCCCTCTCTGACTCTAATTTGTGCTTGCAGCTGCCGAAGGCTGTTCTATTTTTTGGGGAGAGTGTGTGTGTGTGTGTGTGTGTGTGTGTGTGTGGGGGGGGGGGGTTCACGTTTAGGCTGCGTTTGAACTTAATGCTTCTCACGCCTTTTCTCCTCTCTGGGATGCTTGTGCTGCTGTTTCTTTTCTGGACACAGGGAAAGATATTCACTCTTACACCACCCTGCTGGACAGTCAGTATATGTCTGAAGGTTAGCGTCTCACTCTCTCTCCCTCACTCCAAGTCTTCCTTCCCTGTAGTGTTGCTTTTAAATGGGTTTGCCTTGTCTCCACTTTGTTTTTAAAAGTACACATTTACAATGTAGTTTGGTACTGATAATAATATGCCTGGTTATTTAAGACTAAAGACTAAAGGCACCCTATTAAAAGCTGTTGGTGCGCCATCCTCTGGTCAGTGTGAGTATTGTTTTGTGAATTTCTCCTTTTATGGTTGGTGGACACCATGGGTGTAGTTTTGGGAGGGTGGACGGGGAGACGTGATTCTTGCAGTAATTCCTGCTCACACTGCTCATATAATGTTGGTAGGTTGGGTGGTGTGAGCAGTGTCTTCCCCCAAATTTGAAATTAAACCTACACCACTGGTGGACACTCTGTCTCACGGCATGGATTTGCATGGTGTTGAACAAAAAAGCAGGGTTCCCACTGGTCATGGAATTTAAAAAGGCTACTCCAGATTTGATCTTTTTATGGGTCAAGTGATGGAATATCAGGGAATTTTATATGTAGCATCTTTCAACTTTAGTTTCCATTTACCAAAGCATTACATTTTCACCCATTTCCTCTATTGTGTGAGTGGTTGGGTGGCCTGCATTACTGTTCATCCTTGTCATGTAAATCCAGTGTTTTAGTCAGGGAAATGCATGGAAAAGTCAGGGAATTTGATATTTGACTTTGAGTGGAAACTCTGGAAATCCCTCCCCTCACAAAACCAGCTGTACTTCCTGTCTTATAACCTCATACCCACAAAACCCATAACGCGTCACATCAGGATGGCCTACGGTGGTCCAGGGGCTCGGTTCTGATGTGACCGACCTCTGTGTAGGGCACCACCACCGTCTGTTGTGCCTCGTGTCAGAGCTGGCACACACGGCCCCTCTGTCCAGTTCGTGATCATTCAGTAGAGTGCGCTCTTTATATTTATCCCATTCCATGCCAGCCGGGTAAGCCTCCCGCCTCTGCCTGCCTCGTGCCTGTGCATCCTGACACCCAGGGCATAGCGCTGGTCTGTGTTTGCGGCATGACCTTTGACCTTCTGTGTTGCGTGCAGGGGGCGTGTTACGTGCCGCCGGGATGCTGCTGCAGCACCAGCCGCCAGGCTCCCAGGAAGTCCTGCAGGTCCGCCTGGATGCCGACGATGACAAGAGGACCGCCTCCACCTGGCTCTCTGCCATGCATAAGGTACAGGAGGGGGTGGGGCTTGGGAGGTGTGTGGGCAGTGACCAGTGAGAGAGGGTGGGAAAAGGGGCGGCTCTTGGGGAGAAAAGTGGGCGTTTGAGAGGCAGATGTGTGGGCAGTCCCAAGCGAGAGTGGGCGGGTTTGAGAGGGATGTGTGGGCAGTCCCAAGCGAGAGTGGGTGGGTTTGAGAGGGATGTGTGGGCAGTCCCAAGCGAGAGGGGGCGCGGACTGTCTTTCCTTGCCCTTGTCTCTTGATGGGTGTTTCTAACGGACGTTTCTAACAGTAATGTGGCATAAAGAAACGGAGGCACCAGCTGGTGAACTATGAAGCCTGAGGCCTGCAATGAAACAATGGAGGTATTCAGTAAGGCTGATGGCCCTAAAGGACAATGATGTCCTGACAGAATGGTGTTTGTTTAGGGTTTTTTTTGTTTTTGTTTTTTGGGCGGCGTGAACTGGTATGAAAGATATATATTATGACCCAAAGGCCATTAATACTGAGCTTTGTCACAAATGCAAACGCCACTAGTCTAGATATTTTTAATTGTTTTGTGTGTGTGTGTGTGTGTGTGTGTGTGTGTGTGTGTGTGTGTGTGCTTGTTTTTCCACTGCAAAATCTCACATTTCTCAGACTTTTGCTGGTTCTAACCATTTGGATTGATATCCTAGTTTGTCGTTGTGTTCAGGTTTTCTCTTTGTGAGTATTTTTCATGTTGCTTCATCAACAGGCTGCCAAACTGCTGTATGAGTCCAGGGACCAGTGAGGGCGGTTCCCCCGAGCCACACGGGGTCGCTGGAGGTGTAGAGAGACGTATTTTATGTTATTGAGTCTCACATCTACTCTGAGAAGGTTCCATACTTTCTATTGGACGTTTCTGCTTTCCTCTTACTGTCTGGATGGTTTGGATTGGTCACCTGACCTGTTTGTTCCCCCCAGTAAGGAGAACCAATGTTAATCATTGAGCCTAGTGCAATATAAATATATAGACATGTGCACAAAGTGTAGTATCACATATGGATTTTTTCTAAAATAATAAAAAAGTCATATAATCCTATTTTAACACAAAAGCTATGTATGTACTTTATACTGATGATATCCTCACAATACTTTTTGTAACCCTTTGTAAATGTTTTCTGCCATTACACTACACCAGACACTCTGTGCTTTTCACATGTGCGTTTGGAGTTTTGTGTGTGCACATAACCCTTTCTCTTCAGCACACCATCGTGGTGCGCTGGCCTCCCATTCTTCCATGCAGGTTTATAAGGTTTAATAGTAATGAAGTTTAAACACTAAAGTTCAGCTTTCTGAAGTCCACACATATAAACTAATCTTCCAGGACTAAACTAAAGAGCAAGTAAAGAATCCCCGTTCAAACGGATTTAATCCAAAACTAACGTTATGTTGTTAACCCTAAGAGAGAAGCAACATTAAAAAAAAATCTCTAATAGATTGTGTCATAAAATGTCAGACAAACTTGGAGAGTTTATTCCACTGACCACGTTAACTGAGTCTGGGAACTCTACAGTTCTGCTGAGCAACTTTGTTTTGCGTCATTTCAGTTTCATACACAAGGCTTCCTTCCTGAATCCATGCTCATTGTTCCAGGGAAAGACATCCCAGGTAATTCCACCGGCACCTCTTTTCCAAGCCAATATTTGTCCTCCAGTGATTTTGTAATTGCTTACAAATCTGCATGTTTCTTTTTCTTGGTTTTGTTTGTTTGTTTTTTTGTTTGTTTGTTTGGACAGTATCTGCTAATGCTGATTAAATCAGTTCTTTGTAACCTGTATAATTGTCTCAATTTTTTTACATATATATATTTTTTACTTTCTCTATGAACGTTCTCAGGTTATACACAACAAAGTAGCACTTGGTGCTTCATATTCAAATAAAACGGTGTGTGATTATCAATATGTTTTCCTTGTATTTTCTATTTATTGTTTGCTCTAAAGGCTTTATTAAAGTATTAGGTCAACAGAATATGAGCTCCACAGCAATGCTGCACACTGTCAGCATGACATCCAAATCCGTGGAGCTCACGTAAGATGAGGTCACTACAATTACACAGTTAAGTCCATTTCTGAAAGTACCTTTTGACAGATTTTTATGAGTGTCAACTCTGTATAATAAATGGAAATTTGGGGTTTGTAAAGTTTGTTTGCTTCCATCTGATGTAACATAGCAGCTGATTGAGTGATTTGACAGGTTGGGTGGTGCATGTTAGAAGGTGGACGCATCTCTCGAGACTTAAGCTTTCAAAACAGATCTATAAACATCCCATCACTCACTCCCCAGAGATCAGATTTAAATAGGTTGTGTGTGGTGCTTTGGATTGGGTTGTTCTGAAAGGTCATCAAGGACCCGTTTCATCATCTAGAGGACAGTTCACCGTGATCCACGCTGGCCTCCTGCTCTCCAACCTCCTGCTCTTGCTAACCCTGCCTGATAGCTGCCCACATTATAACTGTTTGTTTGTGAGCTTTGTGTTATTTTCTTTAATAAAGCAACTCAAATTTTGGTTTACTGTCTCAGTTATATATATATATATATATATATATATATATATATATATATATATATATATATATATAATGTGTGTGTGTGTGTGTGTGTGTGTGTGTGTGTGTGTAATATCTTTATATCTTTTTTTTCAGCTGTTTACATGGTATGATGATGATTATGATGATGAAGCATTTTCCAAGCTTTCCTATCTTTGGCAGCTTCTTTCATTTGCATGTTCATGTTAGCCTTGATTGTATTTAGCCAAGTGTTTAGTGTTCTTTGGCGTCCTCTTCTTCTGGACCCACTAACAATGCCGAGCACTAATGATGTTTCCAGGTATTTGGCTCGCATGACATGTCCGAAATAAGAGAACCGCTGCTTGGTGATTTTGCCCTCTAATGATGTTCTTGGTTTGACATGCTCTAGAATTGTCCTGTATGTAACCATATCTGTCCACGTGATGCACGGCATTGGTCTCAAACACCATAGCTTAAAAGCATCAATTTTCCTTCTATCTGCCTTTTTCAGGGTCCAGCTTTCACATGTATACATGGAAATTGGAAATATGATTGCATTGACCATGCGGGTTTTTGTTGCAATGGTAAGAACCACAGTCCGCACCAGGAAGCGTTTTGACTGCTTGCATTGAGCTCTTCCATCGTTGTTGACACAGGAAGTGGTCAATCTGGTTGCGGTGTTGTCCATTTGGAGCTGTTCACGTATATAAGCAGCATTTTGATTGCTCAAACCACATGTTTGCAATCAATAGATGATTTTGCTGACAGCATTGAATCAAACGGTCACCAGCCTCATTCCGTTCTCCTAATCCAAATTTTCCTACAACTGGTTTTTCCTCTCCCGCACCTAATTTTGCACTGAAATCCCCGGCAATGAAGATGGTGTCCTTGGCAGGGACTAGTGCAAAATCAGTGCAAAATCAATTGCTAACTGGAGCGCCCCATAGAATTTTTCTACATCTTCATCTTCTGCGTCTATAGTGAGCACATAAACCTGCAAGATCGTAAGTGAGCGCGGCTTTGCATTGAAGTGAACAGAAATAACTCTGTCGTCGATGGCGTTAAGAGATTGGGCGGCCTTAGCGATTTTCCTATATGCTATATGGGCTACTCCATTGCGTTTGATGTCATTTCCAGAGTAGTAAACTGTGTAATTACTGCTGTTGAGATAGCCACTGCCTTTCCAGTGTAGCTCACTAATACCAAGAATATCAATGCTGAGTCATTCCATTTCAGTTTTGACTATGTCCAGTTTGCCTGTATTCAGGCCACAGACGTTCCATGTTCCAAAGTTGTGAAACTTCGTTAAACGCAAGCAGACTGGAGCCTGCAGACTGGAGGCTTTGTCCAGCTCACATCATTAAATCCCAAACTACTTGAAATTCGTCCTTGTTCTTCTTCTTCCCTGGTCAATTGTTGGGTGCTTTCCGGCCCAGGGGGCCCACCTTCCGGCGCCATATCTGAGTCTCTTTGGTTTTGTTCCATAAAGTATTTTGGCAATAATAGTGGAGTAGTTTGCCATTGCTTTCTCCACCCCTCCTCATTTATCCGGGCTTGGGACCGGCATGTAGCTGTTTCCAGGCACGTGGCTGGGTTTATATGGTATAGTGAAGCACAATTATAAGCATAAGTTTTTAAAACTTTTTATTGATATTAATATTTAATATATATTAATATTTACAGTGTTGACTCTTTTTTTTTTAACACTCTTGCAATTCACCTTGGCATGCTGGATATCAGCTTCTGGGCAAAATCTTAACTGATGGCAACCCATTCTTGCCTAATCAGTGCTTGGAGTTTCTATGTTTTTGTTTGTCCACCCTCTTTTTGAGAAGAGACCACAGGCTCTCAATGGGATTGAGATCTGTGAAGTTTCCTGGCCATGGACCCAACATTTAAATGGTTTGTTCACCGAGCCACTTGGTTATCACTTTTGCCTTGTAACATGGTGCTCCGTCAGGCTGGAAAAGCATTGCTCCTGGATCCCTGGGAGAAGTTGCTTTTGGAGGATGTTTTGATACCATTCTTTATTCTTGGTAGTGTTCTAAGGCAATATTTTGTGCGAACCCACACATGAATGGTCTCAAGATGCCTCACTGTTGGCATGACACAGGACTCAAGGTAGCACTCACCTTTTCTTCTCCTGACAATCATTTGTCCAGCTGTCCCAAACAGTCTGAAGGAGGCTTCATCAGAGAAAATAACTCCTGAGCTAAGAAAATGATCACAGAAAGGTTGTTAGAAGGCCATTTTGTGGCAGGGCTGAAATGCAGTAATTTTTGTGATTAAGTTAATTTTCATGGCAAGGAATGACTTTGCAATTAATTGCAATTCATCTCAACACACTTCTCAATCTAGAGTTAATGCAAATTGCCACCATAAAAACTGAAGCAGCAAACTTTGTGAAAACCAAAATTTGTGCTAGTCTCAAAACGTTTGGCCACAACTGTATACTCAACATTCAAGTCTTAACTGTTAATAACAGCTATGTAAACAGTTAAAAATACAAACTTAAATCTTCACAACATTAAAGCCACTTTAGAGTGATACAAAATACAGAAAAGTTTTTTTTGCCCCTCTCTCTCTCTCTCTCTCTCTCTCTCTCTCTCTCTCTCTCTCTCTCTCTCTCTCTCTCTCTCTCTCTCTCTCTCAGCTTGCTGAAACTCAGCGCGTAATACTGGAACTCTGAACGCACCTACACCTGTCCCGTGAGCCACTCGGCTCTTGTGTGATGTTGCCCTCTTGTGGTCAACCAGCTGCACTGCATTTGAAATGCATTCTTACTTATGAGCTGCAAATCCACGAATTTGTCAAATAAAGAAGCCGATATTTTCAATTAAAATCCATACTCATGTCTTTCTGCTTATTTTTGCCTTCAAAAATATGTCCGTTGTTTTGTTTACTCTAATGCCACATGAAAGTAAGGAATTCTGAAAAGAATAGTTCTGTAATGTTTCTTGTGAGATCTAATTTACATAGGATTTCTCACTGGTGTATGGATGTTTTTGCAGTGAAAACCATGAGAGTACAAACACAAGTATGAGAACAACACATTTGTGTACTGCTTTCCAATGGAGTTTCCATTGTGGGCTGTCAATCATGTTCATTGTTTCTTCATATTCATGTGTTCTTAATTTATATATCAGTATTAGTGTTGATACATGTGATACCTGTCACTGCAATACCGTGGGTATCACCATATCATACTATTCATTTGTTAGACCAGAAGAACAAAAGAAAGATTTACTTTTTCATCTTATGCTATTTTATCATATCCTAATAATAGTCGGTGTATTCTATATTCGACCGGAGGCTCAGGTCCTGTCTGCCTGCGCTGTGTTCCTTACCTGAAAACACCTGATCCGGCTCCCGCAGGGCCTGTATCAGATGTGAGGGCCATGGGGGACACCTGACACTGTGGGACATTCGATTTAGAAGTCTTGTTACATCCTTTAGTTTGGCGAAGCCTCTGCAGTTCACAGGCAATGGGCTCTCTGCGCTAAGAACCTACCTAAACTATTCTAACGCTTCCTCTGCTATCAAAGGTGTTCATATAGGTGTTCCTTTGTCTGACATAGAAAATGCCCTGTGTCCAGCTAAGCTAGAGGTGGGTTTCATCTCAGTAATGTCTCCATGTAAGTGAGAAGGCGGCTCCGTGTAATCTGTCCCTACAGTTAAACCCAGTGTTAACCAATCCCGTCATGGACACTTGTGTTTGTCCACATCCTAACCTAGCAATTCCTGAACAATTCACAAACCATAGACAATAAACAGCTCAAACGCCATGCCATATAGATTATGAAGATGGCGCTCACTGTTAACCCCTAATATTATTATATAGAGTCTTTCCCAAACATAAAGCCCTTATAAAATCAATTACTAACACCCTTCTGTGTCATTTTTTCCCCAGACTTCTATATCAGAGTGACTGGCCATGTGGTTTGTACTACAATATTCACCACTGCCTTCAGAAGTTTACGATTTATGCTTTTATTTGTAGAGCACCTTGACTTGCCTTGCATGTGAGGTGGGCTACATAAATAAAACTGCCTTGCCTTGACATTCAGCTCACAAATGATTTGACCTCTAATGCCTGTGTGAAAGGGCTAAAGATGGAACCTACTCTCTCAGACCTGACTAGCCTTGACCTCTCATTTAGGCATAACGACTTCCACCAATGAATTCCATCCAAGATCAGAAGGTGGAGGTCACTGAATTTTTACCGGTTACTGATTTACCGAAATCAGTGGCTCTGTCCTGAAGCTAAGAGCGTCACAGGTAAAACCAACGTCAGACCGACTCATCTCGAGTTTCTCCTTTCATTTCCTACACCTCAGACATGTGCCGCTTTTAAAAACAAATTGCTTTATTTGTTACAGAATATTGCCATACTTTTATCATCAAAAGATTTTTACAAGCCAGCGGTGAAACGTCTATATGCTAAATGCAGAAATAACTCCCAGCCTTTTACAGTGCTACCACTTCCTCTGGCCAAGTACCACTGAGGTCTGAAATTCCACTTTGTTGCATTAATAATGTCCTTCTGCTGCCAGTACTGGACCTTTTCCCAAAAGGCTGTGATACTGGCAACACCCTCTCGTCTTTTTTATAATCTCTTCAGCATATCTCTTCCAATGCTCTTCCTCTGCCAGCATTCTCCACTAAAAATGGCCTTTAAATATGGATTCATTAACATCCCGCTTTGAAAGCAAGCCTCTTCTGAGAGTGAAAGTCAATGCAGCTGTTTGCGGTGTGAGGTAGAAGGTGCGTAGTTACGGGAACAGCCCTCCATAGTCTCCAGGGGGTGTGTCCTTCCTGCATGCCTCCTGTAACAGCTCCTTCCCTGTGGTGGTGATGATTTCCACCTATGAGCATAAAAGACTCGTTCACGCTCAAGTGACGCCCACACGACACTCAATAACGACTGTTAAATTAACGTGATTCAATGAGAAAAAAAAAAAAAAGACTCATTCACACTGACCAGTGATGCCCACACTATAGTCATTAATGTCTGTGAAACTGTAACTTTCTAACTGATCTTTGGAATTTTCTATTACTAATTTTTGTGTAAAACATTAAAAGTAGGGTACTCTTATTTTAACATCGAGAATTGTGTCAATCGCTTGCAGGTGAATTAGGCCTAGTTAATTTTGCAGGATTGTATCAGGAGAATTCCTTTGAGAACTCCCTGGTATCGCCATCCAAAGCTGCCCGTAACCTGGGCATAACTTTGGACAACCAGTTGTCGTTCTCAACTCATGTTTAAAATCCAACCCGGTCTTTCCTTTGTAACATATGAAGCTTCCTGCATCAGATTTAAAATAGTCAAAATTACAAAAAAAAGATGAAACATTTTCTTGAATAATGTAAAGAAAACGAATGTTTTAGAGTCCAGAAATGAATATTTGGTGGAAAAACCCTGATATTCCATCACAGCTCTCATGAGTCTTTGTCACGGTTAGTCCCTCTCAGCTTCTGTGTTCCATGATTTCCCTGTCTTGTGTATTTTACTTCCATGTCGTAGTTTCATTTTCTCCCCCACTTGGTTGATTTTCCAAACCTGTCCCTTGTTTCTAGTCTTGTTAAGCTCATGTATTTAAACCCTGTCTTGTTCCCTGTGTCTTGGCTGTTCATTGTTTATTTGAGTGGTTGTATTTACTTCAGTACGTTTATGTGTTTATTTGAATGCGTGTGTTAGGTTGATTTGAATGTTGGTTTTGTACTCTGTGTATTCTAGCCTTCGTGTTTCTTATTTCCGAGTTTTCCTAGCGTCTTTTGTTATAGCCTGATTCCCCTGTTTGCCTTCATGTGTTTTTGTTTTGCTCATGTATCCACGTACTCTCCGTGTTGGTTCTTTGACCCTGGACTATTCCAACGACTCTGATTTTGGATTTGCCCCTGATAAATCTCGCTCCTCTCCGCACATTCATCCGCCTCCTTACCGCTCATCATTACAGAATGAACAGCCGAACAAGGACGCAGTGAGAGAGCGAGACTCTGGGAGGTGGTTGTTCCGCTGGGATGAAACTCCGGCTGTTTCTACGCAGTCCATGTTCGTTACATCTCAGCGCCACCAAACCTGCGGGTACACGGGCATCTTGTCATTCCCGGAAAAAATCAGGATCCAGTTTATTTTGATGACGATGAGATCACAGGTAAGTGCAGAGAGTCTGCCCGTCTTGACCAACGCTGCAGGGGCGAGCAGCCTGCAGCGCAAGATGTGAGTAAGCAGAGTGAATGCACAAACAGTCCATGGCTAGGCACTCGGTGTGCCCTGAAGCGCAACCGGGAGCTCCTCATCGCTCACATGAGCCTTGGGGGCCGCCGAGAGGGTTCTATGTCTGTGTTCCTCCAGGGTCACCCAACCTGTGGCTATCCCGCAAACCTCCCGGCGTGAGAGACTCTGCCTGTCCTGATCCCATGGCTAAGCATCTGGACCTGTCAGACCTGCCTCCGCTGATCACTCCGGAGCTCACAGACCGGCTGTGGGCCGTAGCTGCTGCACTGCTGGACCCCCAGCCAGGCTCTGTTCCCAGCGTAGAGGAAGCTGTTCTGCCTGTCCCTGTCTCTGCTACAGAGGTCATTGCCCTGCCAGTTCCTGTTCCTGGTGTAAAGGATGCCACCCAGCCTGATCCTGTTCCTGGCATGGAAGACGCTGCATGTCCTGTTCCTGTGGTTCCAAATCCGGACACATTGGACCTGCCTCCAGACCTGCCGCTGGATGTCGCAGCCATGCCGACGGACCCGCCGCCGCTGATCACCGTGGTCGCGCCCTCGGACCCGCCAGTTCCTCTTCCTGGACTGGAAGAAGCCACTCCACGAGTCCTCGTGCCAGGCCTGTCCTGGTTGCTCCTTGAAGCTCTCCTGTGGCCAAAAGGCTGCCATTGCCATTTTGCCGGTCTCCTGCAAGTCCGCAGACCTGCCTCCTTATTCAGAGGCTTCTCTGCCCAGCCCGCCCCGGCCTGCGTCTCCTGTTCCCCGCGGGCCTCCTGCGTCTCCATTGTTTTTGCCTTTTTTGCCTGGTTATGTTTTTGCTCCTGCTGTGGTGTCTGTTCCTGTGCCTGTTTCTGTGCCTGTTCCGGTTCCTGTGTCTCCCTTTGTTTCTGTCCCTGTGCCCGTCCGTGTGTCCGTTCTAGTGCCCGTGTCTGTTTTTTGTTCCTGGCCTGGTCTGTTTTGTACTCCTCGTCTCCACCAGCCTTTCACACTGCTCTCTAAGTAAGATTTGGTTCCGGTGAGCACCTCATCGGTACCTTATTAAGTAGAATGAAGTGAGCCTGTGTTGGAGCTCAACAGATTCTGGGATTGAATGGCCGCTATACAGGTGGCGATGCTGATTTGGATGTATATCAAGTTCACAGGTGGACGAGGAAGACATTTCAATAGTTGCAGAAAGAGAAGAAAGAACACTCAGGGCAGGAGCATGAAACATCTCACAGACCCCTAAGAAGGGTTAGCCTGAGAACAGCCCACCCCCTGAGCCTCCATTTCACGCTGTGTGTCATGTCTCTGCCATTTAATTTCTCAGTCAGACGGCCCAATTAAGTTCTTCTGAACTCTGACTGCCGATGAAATGACAGATAAGGAGATTTTAAAACCAAGTGGGTACCTTGATAGTAGCCCCTGCCTTCACAAACATACCTGTCTCCAAGGCAACCGCATCTGCGTTCTGTCCCTAGGCTCACAGTTGGCCCGATATGAAGGATCCTGGAGTTAACCAACGTTTCCTGAACAGATTAACATCTTTTTTTTTTTTTGTGCCATAATATCTGTTTTGCAGCTGATTTTTGAACATCAACATAGCAGTAATTTGCTGCCAGAAAAAAGAGCCTTGTGACGTGCGTCTGAGGCTTGAAGAGTAGCGGAAAGTTTTAAACGCTTCAGTAATAACCTCCATAACAAAATACTCCAGTGACCCCCAAACAACACAATGCAAACCAGAGCAACCAGTAACAGACAAACTACTACAGATGGCCAATAAAGCCAAATGGGTGAGGAAAACCCACATTCCTCCTTCTCACTTCCCAGTCTATAGTATGGGAATGACAATAAGGGCACAATGGGAGAAGGAAGAAGATCGCCTTTCCAAACATCTCGAAATTCCCGAAAACCCATAAGGGCCTATGTTTTCTGATACAAATCTCATATATGAGTATTGATATAAAATATTACATTTATATGAAATATATCAGTGACTATGTCTTCACTGTTGAATTGTTCATAAACAAGAGTGTCAAGAAATTTCTGTTTTCCTTTAATGTTAGCTGTGGGTGACACTCAAAACTGTACAAGAAAAACCAAAACAGAAGTACAAGGAGACCTTATATTTTGGCGCTTCACAGACAGCAGATTATCCTGCAGGACAGTAGATCTCTCAGAGCTGAGGAGTTTTCTCTGCAGTAAGAATCAAAACACCACTCAAATTCTATGCTTCCTTCAGATATTTCCAATCTTTTTAGATAATGTAATTTTGGCACTTGAATGAAAGATTTTGTGCATTTGATGGCTAAGATTTGTTGTTTGAAAATTGCATCCGTTATGGATGTTTTTTAAAGTTAAGTTCTCAATGGATGTTATAAGTGTACATACTTGTGCATCCCCTGGAAACACATTCCATTCCACTCTTTAGACTGGAAGCAGAGCTGGCAGTGGGACTGTACCCACAGCACTTTCTCATTAGGATATAACTGACATCAGAAATTTCTGCTGGCCTGTGTTGGTGATGAGATATGTATCCATGGTTACTAAGGGAACACCGGAGCAATTCATAGGTTATCCAGAGTGCTATGCAAGCCCTCAGCGAAACCGGTTACCATGGTAAAGGTGGTGACACAGTTCTTGCTAAGTAGGTACAGTAAATTGGAAAAAAAAGAAGACATTCGTGCAACTCTTGATAATAGAAAAAAAAAACAACAAGAATTTTGTCTTTTAAATGCAATGATACTGATTAACTGAGCAAAATATGCTCAGAGACATGACCCAACAAGGTAAAAAAAGACTTTGTTTTAGCTTGTCTTTTTTTAGCAGCTTGACTACCTTGTGAAAGTCGACGAGGTCGGCGAGGGACGCGTGGCAGCTCTGGTCGACTCCTAGGAAGCTGTAGAAGTCCCCCGTGGCGTCGATAAGGAAGTGCTTAAACCCGCTGGGTGTGCGATAGGACAGCGTGTAACCCCAAATCATCTCGCTCACTCGCACCAGGAAAGAACCCGTGGCCTCGTTCGCCAGTTGGTGCTCCGATTCTTCCCGTGTAATTATTCCTGTAGGCCAGAGCCACAACCATGAAAAGGCAAATTCAGCCCAACCGCCTATAACCTATATGAACCGTTTAAAAACGATTAAACAGCTACTGCACTCACTCTTTTGCACATATAGGACATTTGGTCATTTGTGAATGAAGCAGTGGGTCGTTTGTGAAATGTTTTTGCAGCTGACTTTTGCAGTGTTAATGTTACAGGGAGTCACACGATGTAAATGAGAGCAGAGATAAATTGGTACATTTTTTGCATTGTGTACTGTGAGCATCTTGACCCAGCCTCAGGTCCTCTGAGTGAGAATTCTGTGGATCTGGTGATAAACCTGACAGTAATTCAGACAGGACTGAAGAGGTTTTCAGGCTGCTGCAGCACACATGCAATATGTCAGAAGGCATATCGTAGTCGCAGTGTCCAGCAAAAGACTAGAGGAGCCTTAAATGAATGAACCTTGGAATTGGTCTGTTTTGCGCAGCCATATGACGTGATGTTAATCGCATGTCTGCAATAGCGGGGTTGGTGTAATTCAAGCCCTTGTGTGTGTGTGTGTGTGTGTGTGTGTGCGCGTGTGTGCATGTGTGCACACATGCATCCTTATCTATATGACTCTTCATTATGATAAGACACGAGCATGTCTAGAGCTTTGTTCCAATGGAACAGCTGACACACTCGATCCTATTAATCAGCTTTGTCGTCAGTTAAACAGGAGTCATGCGCTATGATCCATTTGGATGAGACAGTGCTGCAGGACTTGGGCTGGTAATTAGCCTAGCGAGACCCCTGAATTATTTAGGACTCCCCTCCACGTCGCATTCTCCTCTCCCACATGCCACGGTGCCGGTTACACTCGGGTTACCAAGCTGGACTCCTGCTTTTCCACTTTGTTCCGCTCTGTATGTGAATCAGGGCTGGTGTCTACACAAGCAGACAAAAGGACCACTATCTTTCTGCACCTGAATGGTGGCAAGCTTACAAGCAAGAATGATGCTGCTACCAGGGAATGACTTAACAGTCTCTCTGCGTTCAGTAAAATCAGCTGTAATGTAGCAACACTGTCCGCCAGCGGGCAGGTTGCTGGCTGTGTACCCTTTTTTCCTGAATGAGTGCACGTGGATGGCCTTCCCAGCGGACTACACAGCAGACGAGTGGAGCAGGGAAGATCAGGAAAAAGCGCTCCAGTGAGCTGGCAACTTTACCGTGAAACCATGGCGCAATGTGGTTGCTGTTGCGTTCGTAGCCAGCCCGCTTGGGTCTCTGGTCCTCACAGAACCATGCTATGATAGACTCTCTCGATTTAGGACGGGGGAACCGCACCCAGGAAGGGCTAGGGAGAGCCAGGGGAGAGAGAGAGAGAAGAAAGAAAGAGATGGGGATGATGGAGAAATGCACTGGGCATGCTGTGGGAATGTAACATATCCCATGATACCAAGGTTAACAGTAATACCACCTTGTGTTTACTGGTGATTCTGATCTGTGTGCTTTTCTAACGCTAACAGACGCATTAAAACCAGACTTTCTGATTTGTATCACGGCAACACAATACAGACACATTATAACCACAAGTTGCAAAGATGTTCACGTTCGGAATGCCTGAATTCACTTTTATACGGCTGAATTTGCATAACTATGGTGCCTCGCACTCACCTGTCCATCAAGGGCTGGCTCACCATGGGGCTGGGCCTGTGGCTCTGGCTCCGGCGATAGAGGGGCGGAGCCGTGGACCGGAGGGCGGGGCGAGGGCAGGGTCCGGGAGGGGGTGGAGCCTTGGCCTGCAGCTCAGTGACGGCACTGCGTGTCATGCTGCCGTCGGGCGGGCGCTGGGGCTGGCAGCCAATAGCATGCTGGCGTGCGCGGAGAGACTGACTCTTATGCTCATCCCTTGCCCAGTGTGCCAGCCTCGCCATCTCCTCATCTGCCGCCTTAGAGCGTCGCACTGGGGATCAAAGGCAAATGGACCTGTATCGTCAAGACAGCCATGTGCAGTGTGCAGCACACTGAGATGAAAAGGTGTGTGAGGCATAAAGCGTGCTTCGGGAATCGGGGTGTTGGGTTTCTGTGGTTTCTGAGTAGACAGTGGGGCAGAAAAGCATAAATATATCACCAAAAACATTTAATGTTAACATTTAACTTGACAATAACATAATTGGGTGATGGTAATTCTCAGCGCCACCATTAAAGGAGGATGAGCAGATGTAGAAGGAGAGGACACACAAATATTTCAGTATTGCAAAAGCTGCCCATGTACAGAAAACACTAGAAACAGTATAGCTATGAGCTACTGATCGTATCAGAGCTTTAGCTGGGGAAAAAATGGCTCTCCATAGCATGTGTCCATGGTTACGCTTTGGGCCTTCATCAGTGTCAGAGAGTGACCCTTTAAGGAGCCACAACAGAAGAAGAACTTGGTAACCCGGGTAACAGCACCTGCCTGGGGGCTGCAGCAGACAGGAGGAGACTGGGATGTGAATGCCAGGCGGATGCGTGGGGAAGTTCAAAGACACACTCACTTTGCTCACTCCACTCCTCATCGTCCTGTTGAGCAGCGTGGCGCTCTCGCTCCAGGGAGACATACAGCTCCCTCGCTCTCCTCTCCTCGGCACGTCGGACCTCTTCCTCTCCGCTCTGCCTCTCCTCTTCCTCACGCTTCTGCTTGCACAGGAAAGGCACAGAGCTGGTACCCATGTCTGGTGCAGCAAGTCCCCAGGGCAAAAAAAACAAAACAGCATCTGTGTGTGCCTGAGATTGGGAATGTTGGTAAATAAGAGGTCCTGGTTTGCGAGTGTGGTTATTTGAGCATTGATATTCCGATGGAATATCTGGCTATGGAACCACAACACAATGGACTCAATGCAGCGCATAATCTGCAAGACCCTTTGCTATGATGACAGCAAAGGAGCTTCCTCCATCGCTGCATTAGTGTCCTGTGTATGTCCTGACAGATCTTGTTTAATTAAACTAGTCGCATGCTAATGTTAACAGCACTGATCAATGCACAACACATACCCATGGTTTCCTTGTCTATATTTAAGCAGAAATTACTCACGTGGGTGAATAATTCCCACCCCGGGGCCTGACATATGGCCACTTTTGTAATGTGATCCAATTAGACTTTATAATTCATTTCAGAGGTAATTACCAGAAAGGTGCCGTTTGTGAACTGCGGCCCATTGGCTTGACTACAAGGGGAAATCTGTCTTCAAACACAGAGGAGAGATAAACTATAGTCCAGCATGCAACTTTATTGAGATCACTGATAGATTTACTGAGAAAAGAAAGCAATAGCAAGTGAATTACTGATTTGATGAATTATTATTGCATGTGAGCGAAATTTTTACTGATGATCCAGACAGAAGTCTAGTAAGCTTGATTATGATTGCACGGTATGACACAGAGTTCACGCAGAGTGGTGTCCTTACCAACCAAAAAAGTGCTCAGCAAACACTTCCATTCTCTCCACCACAGTTCATGTTAACTACTCTAGCATATCATGAGATGTATAGAAAGAGAATGGCTAAAGGTTTAATGAGTCTGCTCATTTACTGCAGGGTGACTAATCTTTTTACAGGCCAGGGTAAACGAGCTCTGTTAATATTTGTCAAGTTTCTTAAAAAGATCTCATTGCTGTGCCCGAAATCATCTGTGACCATCAAGCGATGGTCACATTGACCTGTGGAGATCTTACGGAGTGGATATTGAAAATCGTGGCCAGAAATTCCTGGCATGCCATCTATCTGGAGCACACTTTGTTCTCTTTCTCCCCTCTCTTAAAGTTCAGGAAGACATCCCTTCAGGGCCTAGAAGAGAGATCGTGCAGCATTTACAGGGGTTTATAATCCCAGTTCCTGTCTTCCCACTCAAAATGTCAAAAGCATGCCTATATTGTGACATACATTTGTCCTACTTGCATTTTTCAGCTGTATTGTTTGCAGAACCATATCATGTAATGCAAATAACACTCTGCCAAGCGCACACACACTTAGGACAGAGCTCGGCGTTCACTCCCGCACATCCTTAGAGAGGAGGAACGCCACACCCCTTCTGCTGCTCACTGGCTCGGTCTGATTGGCCATTGAATTCCCCGTTTGGGATTGAAATGTTTCACAGCTACTCATATCCGGAGCATCTTGCATATGCATCAGTATGACGCTACACGTGCTTCGTGGGAGGTAAACCCTTTCCATTAGTGTTCTTAGTGTCTTTCTCTGTCTGCTCTGAGCTGCTCCAACCTGTCTCATAAAGTATTTCATTATGACTATCCATATGTTTAGAAAAGCACCTCGCATTGGCCTTGTCTCTCTATTTATCTACGTTCCTGTGATGGCCGGAAGATTCCATGCTTATCATGCTTACGAGCAAATGTTTGCTCACTCACTTGGATGGTTTCCAACAACTGTAGGGCTCCAGTGGACGCTGTCAACCAATGAGGAACCAACTCACCTCAAGCTCCTCCCTAATGTGCTCCTCTTCCTGTTTAGCCACCTTCCTGTCCTCAGCTTCCTCTTTCCACTTCCCTGCTATTAGACGGGTCTTCTCTTTAAATACAGCGTCCCTGAACTTCTGCTTGAGCTCTGCTTGTTTCTTGCACCTTGGAAGGAGAAGCCAATTATGACTCTGCTAAACTATTTACTTAGCAACCATGACATAAACTTTCATGTCTAATGTATCTTGTTAGACATTGAAAAGGATGTTTAAGGTAATCACCTGTTATTTCTGTGCATATACCTTTTCTTGAATTCTGCTTACATGCTATTTACTGCAGTATATTTATTCTGTTCCAGTGCATGTAAAAAACGAACAAGCAAACGATCAGTCACTCACCACAGCTCTTGAGCTTCTAGATGGGCTTGCCGACATGCTTTCTCCTCAATCAGCTCTCTGATGATCTGCTCGTAAGGTCTGTCCCCAGGAGCCTCTCCCATCACCCACACCCACACGTCTCCATCACTACCATGGAGCCATTGTATGTTCTTCCTCTCACCTGGGGACGACAGCAGTCATCCCTCTATATGCTGATCTGAGAGCAGCTGTCTGCTTGTCCTGATTGGAGACAACTGCAGTCATCCCTCTGAATGCTGATCTTAGAGCAGCTATCTGCTTTTCCTGACTGGAGACAACAGCAGTCATCCCCCTGTATGCTGATCTGAGAGCAGCTGTCTGCTTGTCCTGATTGTTTTTGTTTTTCTTTCATGCAATTCTGAAACAAGCAAAGTGAACTCAAAGATTTTCATGCGGCATGATCAAGTGGTAGCAAGTGATCAGCTTCTCACCACTACAGCACTTGAGGAAAAGTCAAGTCATCTTCCCATTTTTGGCAAAAAAAGAGAAATGACATTTGGACATTCATGCCACTTAGCACCAACCGGGTCTCACCAGTGGAGCTTAAGAGGTGAGACTCACCCTCTCTGCCCACACGTGTGTGCTGCCTGCTCTCCTGGGCCTCCTCTTGACTCTCGTGCTCTGCCCAGCGCCGCACTTGCTCCTGGCGGATCTTGTAGAAGAGGAGCTGTCTCTGCTCCTCGCTCAGCTCCACCAGCAGCTCTGGCTCCACATACATGTCCCGCAGTATTTGCTGCAACATCCTGAGCTCTGCCCCTCACCTCCTCACGGCTGGGGCAGGATACCCCCAAACTACCCCCAGGATTAGATAGGGTGCAGACCTTTTGTTGTTTCACATAAAATAATCCCAACCCTATATTCGTCTGAAATGGAGCATTTTAAGAAGGAGCTCTTAGAGGTCCCTTGATTAACAGAATAGCAATATCCAAGTTTTCTTACACACCAGTGCCAAAACTTTGAACTTAAGCTATAAATCTCAACATGATGACACCTAAGGGTTAATCTTGAGACACGCCATCCACACATTGCATAATGCAGAGTTGCCACAAAGTTCTTCAGCTCCCTTGGTGCTCAGCCAGCATCATGTCTCCTGCTGTGTCATGGACGAGCAGAGCCCTGCACCACTCATCCCATGATGAATGCAGTTACCATGGTGCATGCTCCGGAGTGATGGCCACGACGATGTTACATCTGTGGCTTTGGTGTCTTGTATGCTCCAGCCTGTCTGCTGGGGACAGCTGAACTGAACTGTCTTACACTTGAGTAGGCACATGTTACCGTCAGTCTACACTGGTCAAGCAAAAGACGTCAGTGCAACCGGATCTGTTTGTTTGTGTGTGCGAGAGAGAGAGAGAGAGAGAGAGAGAGAGAGAGAGAGAGAGAGAGAGAGAGAGAGAGAGACAGGGAGGTAGGAAAAAAGTATAATAGTGTACATGAAGTTTCTTGAGATGACTTGCTCAAAGTGTTTGCTTGCCCAGGTGATGAAAGACCTCTGTATGAAACTTCATTTCCCAGGAAACTTTGTGCCCTACACTAGAATGTTTTAACAGCCTCTTTCGGTCAATGACTTCCTTTCCTGGAAGTGCAGCCCCAGTGAGTGGTGCACACTCTGAGCCCTCCAAGCTAACAATCACACACGCTACTGCTGCTGCCCTGAAAGCTTCTAGCTTGGGGACATTAATGGGTCTTGCACTGCATCCCACGAGGGCTGCCGTCATGAATGATGAAAAGGCTTGGCCAAAATGTGATGCTGATAAATAGAACATAAAAGAACATAAAATTAAGTCGTAAAAGGAAAAGCTCAGAGTGAAGACGCGACTGGTTTTCTGTTTTCATTCTGATTACTCTCTACTCTGTATGTGTCAAACATTCCCTTTAGGCTTTCGTGAGGAGAACACGGCTCTGTTCTCCCTGTACAGAGTTAGCCATGCACCCTCTAACACAGAAAGTGGCTTATACATTCCAAATGGCCATTTGTGTGTGTGTGTGTGTGTGTGTGTGTGTGTGTGTGTGTGTGTGTGTGTGTGTGTGTGTGAAGGAAAGCTCCAAAGATGAAGCAAGAGAGACTCTGTGCATGTGTATTTGTGAATGTGAACATTACTGAATTTTAATATTAATATACAGAATTCCTATAGCCAAACATAATGCAATAAATTAAGCTTTACACATACATATTAGTTTGATAGCACAATACAAAAAGTACCCGAAAACTACATTCTCTTCTGTCACTAATTGATCACTGTTTATAACTCACACCCCCATCTTCATATGTAGCTACTTTGTGCAATAATCTTAATATTCTCTCTGTGAGCACCTTATCAACATTTTCCAGTGCTAAGTTTACAATACCAGTCACACTGTGCAATAATCACTCGAACAATATCAATAGATTCTATATGTAATGTGCAGTATTTTATTTCTTTTTCCAAATATAACTTGTGCACTATATATATATATATATATATATATATATATATATATATATATATATATATATATATTTCTTGTGTGTTTATACTATGTCTTGTCTATGCTGACTAATGTCTTGTCTCGTGCATTTACCTTTATATTGTATATTTGCACATTGGAGTTTGGAGAAACGCAACCTTGTTCAGCTGTGCACTTCTTGTTGTATAGTCTGAATGACAATAAAGCTGACTTCGAACTTTGAACTTTAATTATAATATTCAGAATATAAGGTTTATTCAATCTTAAAAATCTTAAAAATTATTCCATGATTATTGTTCTGTGTTGTGTGTTGAAATTTGCATATTAATCAATAGCTATAAATATTTTATAATTGTTGATTAATTGTTGACAGGCAGTTGGTCAAATAAACAAAAGCTTTTGCTGTCAGACTAAAAACATTCTGCACTTTGAAACCTGTTTACTTGTCTTTGCCCTTTATGATTTCCACACCCACTGACTTAACACATCAAATGCTTGTTATAATTTAAATATACAGATTCAAACAGCTTCCAAGCAGCACAAAGGTCATAAAGTAGACAACCAAAGTTTTTATTATATATTGTAAATTTTGCAGCACACTGAAACTAGTTGTTTTATCTTTTTTCTAAGCTGCAATGAGATGATATATTATAAAATGGATGATGTAGATAGTGAGAGCCTGTGAGAAAACCAGTACCTTGTAACAGGATTCAGTACCTTGTAGATGAATTCAGTACCTAGTAGCAGGATTCAGGATATCTGCAAGGAAAGCAAACACCGAGTGATACAACCAAGTTTCCAGGGACTGGAATAAAGAATACATAGAGATAATGTGGAAAATGAACACCAAGGTTGTTCCAGTGGTGACAGATGCACTTTGGTCTGTGACCCCTAACCTTGGAAGAGGGACTCCAACAGACCCCCGGAATGATGTCATCAGTCTCAGTGCAGAAGAGCACAATCTTAGGAACATTGAAAATACTGTGCTGCAAAGGTGAAACATTCCTTTCAACATTTTAAGCAAGATTAGTGTATTACTTTTTATTTGTACAATTTTAGAAGGACAATCTACATGAGCCCCATACAAAATGTTGAGTACACCAAAGGATTTCAGCCCTCAGATAACTTTCACCAGGGTCTCGGATCTTAATTAGCTTGTTAGTGCTATGGCTGTTCACAGTCACTGTTAGGAAAGACCAGATGGTGCAAATATCAAAGCATTATAAATACTCTGAGTCCTCAAACCTTCTCCTAACAATCAGCAGCTATAAGTCCCACTAAGTACACGCCCAGCGCTGTAAAAATTAAAGTAACTGATGACCACAGACTAGGAGACGACATTAAGAGGACAGCACAGAATTTTCAGGTAGCCTTTTCCTCAGTTCGGAATGTAATTAAGAAGTGGCAGTTAACAGAAATGGTGGAGGTCAAGTTGAGGTCTGGAACACTGAGAAAACTTTCCGAGAGAACTTCTTGTTGAATTGCTAGAAAGGCAAATTAAAACCGACATCTGACTGCAAAAGACATTTGGAACGGCTTAGCACACTCTGGAGTGGAGGTACGCTTCACTACTGCTCTTCCTGCCACAAAATAACATCTAAATGAGCCTGATGTCTTTTGAAAACGAATCCTGTGGATTTACAATGTTAAAATTGAACTTTTGGCCACAATAAGCAAAGGTATGTTTGGAGAAAAAAGGTGTAGAATTTCATGAAAGAACAACTCACCAACTGTTAGGAGCTGGATTGTGTATTGGGCTTGTGTTGCATCCAGCAGCATGTGGAACATTTCACTGGTCGAGGGAAGGAGGGATTCAAATTCCAGCAAATTCTGGAGGAAAACATCACACAGTCTGTAAAACAGCTGAAGATGAAGGGGGTATCGATCCCAAACCCATCTCAAAATCCACAATGGACTAAAAAAAGATGCAAGCTGATGTTTTGGCCATGGCCCTCACAATCCTCCAAGATAAACATCATCGAAAATTTGTGGATAGAGTTCAGAAGAGCAGCACAGGCCAAGTAACTCGCAGAACTAGGAGCCCTTTGCAAGGAGGAAAGTGTGAAATCCTCCAAACAAGAACCGAGAGCCTCCTTGCTGGCTACAGAGTGTGTTTACAAACTGTGATTCTGGCCAAGCTCTGAGCCCGCAGGGTGCCTAAACATTTGCTTCAGGCCGCTTCCCTTTTTGTTATTTTAACACCTTACAAGATGGGAAAACTTTACCTTGCTTAAAATAAAGAAATGTCACCCTTAACTTTATGCCTTTTGGAAATCAAGTTATATTTTACTCACTTAGCTATTCACAGTAATGGAAATTTAAACCAGAGCTAGCCCCCCTCCTCATTTGTCTTCTTTTAGAAAGCTATGGATTTCACAGAATTTGTTTACCTGACCCGTGAGAAAAGCAAGAACATAAAGCTCCCCACTCTCTCTAACAGGAGCATAATGACAAACGCGCAATCACATATTTTTACATTCATTCTCTTTCATGGTTCTGATGTGTTTTTCCTCATTCCATGTACATATGCACTTTAGCAGACACCTCTGCACTCTGCGCTCTGAATGACAGGGGGCAGTGTTGAACTTCAGCAGTTGACGGAAATACGCTTTACCCAAAAAACGGCGCCAATCAAACACAAGGCTCCTGAACAGCAAGAGCCAATCAGAGTCAAGGCTGCCGCAGCCAGTTTGGAGCTACCTGTCAGTCCTAGTCTAGTTCTAGATGTTGAGTAGTGGTTTCTACCACATTCTCACTCATGGCCCCTGGTTTATGGCTCCCTTTTCTCCCTTTCTATCTTTCCTTCCCTCTCTCTGGGCCTTTGTGCTCCACCCCCTGTCCATCTTCCTCCACTCCTTTCTTACCTCGCTCACCTGGCAGGGCCTTCCGATCGCACCTCATAAACAGGCGCACCTCACTGTTTGCCCGTGCAAGCCACAGAGGAATTAGGAAACAACAGAATTAGCAGTGAGAGAGAAAAAGATAAAGACAGAGAGACTGAGTGCAAGAGAGAGAGAGAGAGAGAGAGAGAGAGAGAGAGAGAGAGAGAGAGAGAGAGAAGCAGAAGGCCATCTTCATCAGACGTCATCGCTGCACTTCATTTAGCAGGGCCGGATCACCCGGAGAGCTTGAGCTCCTCCAGGCTATATACAACAGTGCAGAAATTAATACAGCAATCAAAATGTCTTCACTGGCCACTGATTGCACTGCTAACACACCGTGCGTTGGCCGTGAGTAGAGGGGGCTTCACGGCACAGCGCACAGGGCATGTGGCTATTTTCTTTTCACGGGTAAGAGACGCCAGCGTATCTCAGTGACTCAGACGTGTCAGGTTTATCATGTTCGTTTAATGTATCTATAGCCCTCTCCGTTGTCCCTCTTTCTGTATGTAAGAATCATGAACCATCAGTTATGCTTTTTGTCGCCACACATGCTCAGAATTGTGTGAATATCTGAACCACATACACACACCCTCTCACAAATGTTCCTCTTTTATCAAATTGAATTTCAGTAGCTTTCATATCAAGTACGTCTTACGCGACATGACATCTCTTTATTATATTTGATTTATGGTATTATAATAAAAGTTCTAGTAGGCCAGGAATACCAAATACTGAGTTGTACCTTATTGTGAGCACCTCTGGGGCATTTCATAGTCATGGGGAAATGTCTCAGTGTCTGACACGTCTGTATGACCTGCAGGGTAGATACCGGCTCATAAATTCAGCCATGCATATGTTCAATAGGTTCTGACAGATATGTTTATTATAAACTTTTTATGTCATCTTTTAAAAAGGTACTATGAGTGTTGTAACCCGGAACGGCATTATTTCTAACGAGTGGGGTAGGTATTGGCGCAGGCGCAGGACACAGCAGGGTCCTGTGATGTTCTGGAGGTTCTGAGGCCCAAGCTGAGTGAGTGGTCTGGGTGGGTGTTTCAGGGCTGCTGCACTCCTCACTTCTGTTGCTGAGGATGCAGCCAGAGTCGTTCGTAATGAAGGTCGTCTTACAGACTTTCTGGGAAGGAGGACTGAGGGTCAGTTGGAAACTTCACTCACACATGAATTGCACATACTCTAAAGGTGTGTGTGTGTGTTTATGTGTGTGTGAGAGAGAGAGAGAGAGAGAGAGAGAGAAAGAGAGAGAGAGAGAGAGAGTGCTGTACTCATTACCTCATGGAACTTGGGATGCAGAATCCTATGACATGCCTGTTAGATTAGAATGAGGACTCTGTACATTCCCTATTCAGAACTGAGTTGGGTAACACTTCCCATGAATCCTGTATTTATAAGGCATTATTATTATTATTGATTTAATGCACTATAATAGGTTCTGATCTACTTTATCACGAGCTATAATGCATTGTAACACACACACACACACACACACACACACACACACACACACACACACACACACAAATCTCTGAAGAAGATGGTAGGTGAATAACTGCAGTATATTGTAGTAAAAGATGTCAAAATTTCAGGGACGTATTTCCATAGAAACAGGATGTGCTTCTCAGGATGTCTGAAACATTGTTTCTCTCTCTTCCGGTGTCTCTTTATCTAAATGACAATGTGTTTATTTGGAATTTGGGATAAATGTTGTCAGTATATAAAAATTTAATTAGAGTCAAAGCACCTCATGAAACTCGGCTGCAGCTCACAATCATTCACAGTTCTCAGATCCTCGTCAAACGAGCAAACGTTCAATCTAATCATTCAGCCTTCATACACACCTCAAATCTGTGATGGTGGTGACAGAAAACGTGAGAGGCCAGTGACCTTCAGGAGTGCCTTTATTCTCCACTACAAGCTCAGACTCCAGTGTATAAGGAAAAGCGTTAAGCAGTGAGCCATTAGACTCAGCTCATGGATCAGAAAAAGTGTGAGGGGGCACTGGAGCAGGTACACAGCAGCAGCACGGTTCATCAAGCTGAAGGCTTGGCAGTGTGTGTGTGTGTGTGTGCGTGCGTGTGCGTAAGTGTGTGTGTGTGTGCGTGCGTGTGTGTGCGTGCGTGTGCGCGTGCGTGTGCGTGCGCGTGCGTGTGCGTGCGTGCGTGTGTGTGTGCATGCGTGCGTGCGTGTGTGCGTGTGCGTATAATATGAGATATTTAAATCATTTAAATTAATTGCCCACAAAGATTTTAAATTTGAGTTTGTTAACGTAATTTTTACTTAAAAAGTTATATTCGGTGTCATGATAGGACAGTTATCCAGCGGGATTGACACGCCCACACACATCAAACACTTCAAACCAGTAAAGAGCACTTATAATGCTCCTTAAATATTATGTATTGACTTGGAATATCCTTCACATTTAAAAGCTACTTTAAAACACACTTCACTTAAAACACAAGCCTGTAATGATCTGGTATAATGGTCTTTTATGTGTTATATACATGTTATATGTTATGGGGTGGAAATCTCCAGTCCTATAATAAAGATGAGTCGGACACCAATGGGTAAAGCATAAGCAAATGTTATTTATTATTTGTCTCAGTTACACACACACACAGCGTCTGTAAGAGAGAGGCAGGATCCCCTTTTCCTCCGTGCTTCTTTATGCTACTCTCGGCCCTCTCAAGCGAGCGAAACAACACCGAAAAATAGTTGTTTCACCAGAAAAAAGGGGTTCTTTGCTCCTTGCCATCTTATCTGCCCTCTGAAAGCAAATGAGCAGATTATGCTACGTATAGCTGTTGTGATGTTCTAGCAATGTGCACAGAGTTTGGAGAAAGAGGAATTGGTTGCTCCACATTCTTGCAGCACAAATGCAATGCCATTTTTCCATTACTTTTCCCTCCTTCTTTTTAAAGACGGCACCAACAAAATGACATTCGGGTGTTATATTATATTAAACAGTACAGTAAACTAAACAGTTTCCTCAATACATAGTCTCTTCTTAAGAAGTTTGGACTAATTCATCATTAGTTTAGTCAAGAAGCTTGCGCTGTTTTTGTGGAGGAAAGGCCCCATTGTATGTGCAATATATTAAGCATGCAAAACATAAACCAATAATCTTCCCTTAGCATGATATATAGGTATGCATATATATGCCTGAATCAATTCATCTTTAGTGTGCTGCCCATACTGTGAACTATCACTCTTCATCGGATTCTTAAAGGTTACGTTTACGTGGGTTACACTGGCCTTGTGGACAGTCCTTGTCCCATAGCCCCTTTAAGGATGTTGATCCTCTGCCTCCTATCGGCTCTGGTCTGCTCCATTTGGACATGTCACATTATGAGCAGGATCTTCAGGGCGATCAGTGCTCGGAGTGCGGGTATACCCAATCTGCACTCGTCCCATTTCAGCGAGGTCTGAGGGCACGTGGTCCCTATCTTTATGCTAGTCTACAGCAATAATTAGGCACCCAAGACTCCTGTATGGCTTCCCACATACAGGTGAAGTCCTCATACGTCCTACAGTGGTTGGAGTTGTTGCCTCTCACCGCTCGGTAGTCATTAACAAATGTCCTTGACTCACCATTGTAGACCGGTTGAATAGGTAATATTTGTCAATATGTGTCCTGGATTTTGGCCTAGGATGTATTGTACTATTGCTGTTTTAAGTGTGTTACTTCTGGTGAGGTCAGATGTGCAATGGCCTCCCCTGTGGTCTAGTTTCAATACTTTTCATCTCTAATCAAATTCCACTTCCCCAGCCCTGAGCCCAATCTAATGTTCTTTGGGGATTTAGAGTCAAGATGCCATCTGTTCCCCATTCCAATCTACTTGTATTGGAATACTGGTAGGGGCAATTGGAGAATGGGGGTATTTTCTAGTGTGCACATAAACCCTACTCCCAATACTGCCCTTTGAATTCTTTCCTTATGATCCTGCTTCCTGGCATGTGTAAGAGGTATGTTTCTATGGTTATCTTCCCCTGGATGGTAGGTAGGTAAGACTCTTCCCCTCAAAGATGTCTATCCCATCATCACCTTATGGTGGGCTAAATATTGGATTCCCCGGTAGTACCCACACTCACGTTGTCCTTTGTTTGTGATTAGGATGTGGTACTTTTCCCATCTGCCTTTCCTGTGGCGATATTCCCCTCTCAGTCACCCACTGGTTCTGGCACTTTCTTGCAGTGGCTGGCGTGTATCCAAATGGTTCTTTCGGCAAGCTTCACTGCTGTTTGCATTATGAGGAGCACCTACAATGATCCTCACCACTGTTGTGCTCCTCAGTGCTTTTATTGGAAGTCTCTCACCACTACCCAATCACTGGGTTTCAGGTAATCCTGTCTCAGCACAGCATTTGGCCAGTTTGGTTGTGAGTGTATCATGTTCCCTCTCAACTGCTCCTCCACTAGCTGGGTGGTAGGTACAGTGTTGTCTTAGATCAAACCCAAGTATTCTCCTACCTCTCCCAAGGTCTTACTACCAAAGATGGTGTCATTATCACTGCCAGTTCATTCTGGGATGCCCCACCTGGGAATTATCTCTGTTAGGAGTGCATTTGCTACTGCACTGGCATCCTGCTTCGCTGTTGGGAACGCCTCTACCCATTTGGAGAACATGCCTATGATTACCAGACAATACGTCTTCCCACAGCTAGGGTTTAATTCAATGAAATCCATATGCAGGTGTTTGAATGGTCAGTCTGTCAGTGGATATATGCTCTGGGACATCAATATTCCCATCCCTAGGAAAATGTAGTAAATCCCTTTGTGAACCAGTGCTGTACTATGCTATTGTACATACCTCCTTGTGACCTTCTTCGGCTAGGTGAGTCAAGAGTTTTATAGTATCCTGCTTACATTGATCTTCAGTGGGAGCTCCCAGGAGACAGTTGTCGAGAAGTACAGAGCCTGGGGACAGTTGCAGTGTCTCCAAGCTGCCTCGCAATGCCCCATTATAAATGCTTTGGCATTGACAATACCCCTGACATAACTGTGTGAAGGTGTATGGTTTTCCCTTGATCTCAAATGCAAACCAATATTGGGTGGACTGGAATGTTGAAAAAGGTAGGTATTAGCTAAATCTACTACTGAAAACCATTTGCAGTTCGGTGGAATACCGTGAGAGAATTGTGTATGGGTTTGGGACATTTGGGGCTCTAGCTAACACTGCCTCATTAACTGCCCTAAGATCCTGTACAAACCTCCATTCATCTGGTTTGCCCTGGGCTCTAATCTTCACTGGGAAAATCTGTGTTCTGACTGGGGAGTTGTCACAGGGGACTATTGCTCCAGCCTATAACAGTTATTCAAGGACTGGTGTAATGTCATTGATAGCTTCTGGTTGCAGGGGTACTGGGCTTTACATGGCCTGTAGTCTGATTTAGGATTTATTTGTACAGGGGCACAGTTCCTTATTAATCCTATGTCGGTTTTGCCCTTTGCCCAAAGCTTTTCAGGTACACCTTTCAATTCTCCTTCACAATTAACTTTGGTGAAACCCCCACTAGATTGTCACCCTCCTTTGGCACCAATTCTAGGCCTCTTTTTGCTTGGGCCACCCAGTTTAATCTCATGCAAAACACTCCCATTTCCAGATTATACTTTACACCTGGATCAGATGTGTCTAGCCAGGGACTCTGTGACACAACCCTTTTCAGCCAAAGTCTTCCACTCACTCCCTTTGCCCTTAGAGAGAGAGATATGCAGAACTGACCCTGGTACTGTGAACAACTTCCTTTTTTTGTCATTTGTTTTTGACAAATCAGCCTTGACCACACATCTATGTGCATCCTAAAATAGTAATTCAGAAGCAGCCTCTCTGCCTTGTCTAAACCACACTTCCTCATAAATTGCACCAGGTCCCTCTGTGTGTGTGTGTGCAGTGCAATGCAAATCTTCATGTGACATATTCTGGATGAGGATCGCATCTCCCTCTGGTTCTGCCACCTCCACCATGGGGAATTGGTGTGCTGTCTGGGCAGGAGGGTGTTGTACAGCCTTCTGGACAGTCTGTTAGTTATGCCTGGAGGACGTCACTGGAGAAGTTGTCATCCTTCTCATCTTCACTAGACCGCCAGTGCTTCTCATGGTTATCTTTTTCTCTGCTGCGTGTATGCTGAGCAATGGGGCTTGATATTTGGAGAATATACGTTGGGGGTCGGTCCCCCTGTCTTGGGTCAGATGGTTCTGGCGGGTCTGGGTTGGCTGGAGCTGATAGTTCAGCTGATGAGGACATCCGTCCAGGTCTGGATCTGTAACAGACTGGATCTGTACACTGCAGACTAGAATTAGTGTCCTTTTCACACATAAGATGTGAACGTGTTTCTCATGCCTTTGCCTCACTGTGACTCGGTCATGTATCACACATGGAGTCTGTAAGTGACAGGCAGGATCCCCTTTTCCTCTGTGCTTCTTTATGCTACTCTCGGCCCTCTCAAGTAAGTGAAACAACACGGAAAAAGGGTTGTTTTACTCCTTGTCTACCAAAAAAAGGGGTTGTTTGGTTCCCTGCCATCTTATCTTTCCTGCAACAGAGCGGGTTTCTCAGAGACCAAATTAGTAGATTGTACTAGGTATGGTTTTGATGTTCTAACAATGTGCACAGAGTTTAGAGAAAGATGAACTGGCTGCTCCATTTTTCCATTACAACTTTTATGAATAACTGGTCAACTGCAATTTAAGACAGCAAAGCTGTTACGTTTGCACTCTTTTGACATGGTCAGTGGTCCCTGTGCTGGAATTGAATAGACACTGGAATGGAATGATAGAGATGCTGATTTAGAGAGAGAGAGAGAGAGAGAGAAACTGGATGTTTCAGACAGAAGTCCTTCATCAGCTGTGCAAGGAAAATTACTGATTTAACTATGTCTAAAAACAATGTAGAATTACTATGAATAAGTCTGAATTAAAGTCATGTAGATGGAATGAAATGTGTCAGAGTGTCAATAATTACAATCTATTTTGTTTATAAACATAATCTGTGTAGTTAGGGCAAATAAACCTGCTTCAGATTTTGTCAGTCATGCTGTGGTTCCTTAGACAGTGGGATAAAACCACTGTTTTGGGTTTTTGGGTTTCTTGTTTTGGGTTTTTTTCAGCAGCATGCCATACCACTTCTGACCCCCCCACCCTCCACCCCCCTCCCTTTTTGCTTGGATTTCAAAATACAGCTCAGAAGTCCTTCAAATGCAAGTACAGTTGACAAAATAAAAGTAGTGTGTATACTGTAGGCTGGTCATTAGTCGTGCATACCTGTCTTAGTTCATCCTACAAAGCTAATAGTAACAACTTTTCCCTTTCTGGCTAAGATTTATAGATGGAGTTGGCTGACCTTGCTGAATTATTGTGAGATTTTCATTGAAGGTTAGCCATGTAAATGTTTTTCAGTTATATACATCACAGTGTCTGCCTCACCTATAGTCACCATTTGAGGTTCACTGGCTAAGGCAGTGAGCACATAGACATTGATGTTTTACTAATAATGACCAGGCAGCTATAGGCCAGCCCCAGTAATGTAAATCATACATGGCAGTGGTCAGATTCCCTGTAATTTTGCTAATAGACTAATAGAGAGAACCTCTCAATATATCACCAGAAAGGGTACATTGGCAGGTACACAGGAGTGAGTCCCTGCAGTCATACTAATGAGCAGTTATTATTAGTTCCACTCTTGGACAGAAATGTGTCCTATACCAACCAAGAACATTCATAGTACCTATGCAATTATCAAGCTCACAAGGGAAATTCCTTGCTGAGGACTGTGTCCAGTAAGGGAGAAAAGAATGAAAAAAAAAAGATAAAAACATGCGACAGTGCCAGAACTGAAGGCAACTCATCTGACCTGCGTTCTCATATACTCTCCAAGACAAGAATCCAGAAAAACTATTTCCCCAAAGCCTGTCTCATAGCCCCCCAGGCAGCCCCAGCAGACAGATTTGACAAGGTTCTCTGATGCTGTTCCTTGGTTTGTGTCCACTGTTACATCAACTCTCATTGGAGCTGCTCTCCCTCTCTCCCAGACATGTGGGACAAGTGTTCTCATTTTCTGCAGAAATGTGTCCCCTGCTATGTTTCCAGTGACATGGTATAGAGCAAGCTCCACACACTCCAGGTGTGACTGTGCACTGGGGAACCTGGTGTCCAGGATGGGATTAGATCAATGCACATGGGAACCTGGTGTCCGTGATGGGATTAGATCAGTGCACAGAGGAACCTGGTGTCTGTGATGGGATTAGATCAGTGCATATGGGAACCTGGTGTCTGTGATGGGATTAGATCAGAGCACAGGTGAATTTGGTGTCCATGATGGGATTAGATCAGTGCACATGGGAACCTGGTGTCTGTGATGGGATTAGATTAGTGCACAGGGGAACCTGGTGTCTGTGATGGGATTAGATTAGTGCACAGGGGAACCTGGTGTCCATGATGGGATTAGATCAGAGCACAGGGGAACCTGGTGTCCATGATGGGATTAGATCAGAGCACAGGGGAACCTGGTGTCTGTGATGGGATTAGATCAGTGAATCGCCACAGTAAGAAAGTCCCCCCATTTCCTATTCCATACAAAAAATGAAATCATCATGCAAAATGAAAATACATCTCTTTTTCATCTTTTGGGGATCAGAGTGATAATTTGTTCAGATCTTTTCATGGGCTCACAGTGCAAGATGTTCTCTGGCCAGAGGTCTGAACTAGCTGCGATGCCCTCAGTCACTAATGAGCTCTTTATGTCCTTTCCTAATGGCAGGATTGCAACAGCAGGCTGAGTTTGAGCTCCCTTTCAAGAGGCAGTAATCCAGTATTTCAATCAGAGGAGACAGACTGGATTGATTTGAATGTCTCCAGTAATGCCATGCTGCAAAACACTGACTGTTTGCCAGTCACAGTAATAACAGCCTGTGAAAACACAGCACTGTTCTAAGGTTATAAAAGATGTTTGTGGCTGATGGCTGGATTTCCTGAGAAACAGCAGTACTTTTTTAGTTTTCACAAATGCACTATACTTGACTTTATAAAAATGTGACAATAATGGTCTACTTTTCATCCAGTTTAGTCATCTCCAGTTCCCAATCATTGTCCCAATCATTCAAACTGGCCCATTGGGTGAAGAACCTAACCAACCTATCTACCTACCTACCTACCTACCTACCTACCTGCCAACTAACTTATCTACTGACCTACCTACCAACCAACCAACAAACCAACCTACTGATCTACCTACCAAAAAAACTATCTACCTACCTACCTACGCACCAACCAACCAACCAACCTACCAACCAACCACTAATACAAAAGTGTATATCCACTCTATATGTTTTTACATTTTTATTTATTTATGTAGTAATTATTTATTTAGTTGATGGAACACATGCATAGTATAATATTTTCATTGTGTTTCTTCCTGATGAGACTGAGCAAGGAATTTGGTTTCTATAAGGGATCCTTCACACTGAGGTCGGATGACATAACGTCATCACACAGGCTTAAAAGAACAGGATCAGTCTCTGGTAACGGACCATCTGACTCAAGGCAGAGGACCAAGGTACAAACAACACATGATTTACTCAGACAATTATACCAAACGCATGATAACCAACAACACGCTCTTAGGATACGGCTCAGACATTCAAAAAACTCCAAAACTTTTGAAGGAATTATTGGTCAACACAGGTGTGTGTATCAGTTGATGACTGTGTTTATATGGTCCAGGTGTGCTGACGTCAACCTGATCTTCCCAATCGTGCCAGTGGAGTGATTGTATTTGAGTTATTCCATTATTCGCCATGAATTGGAGATAAATAAGAGACATGGGAACACCTTTACATGATCAGGATAGCATTAAGGACATTATCAGGTAGGACACTCCTCATGACTAAAATGAAACCATTCTAAACAACCCAGTTAACTGGTGTTTCCTAGCCATGTCCTAGCATTGTGAAACACTAAATACTGTAAGATTCTGTATGATTCTGGCACTGTTCTGATATCTTTGCTTATAAAATTAAATAACTGCCTCAAAATGAAACAACAGCCCTTCAGATTTACAGAACACTTACTGCTGTTTATACAGTTTGGGAGGTACTTCTAACTAAATATTTCTATTGTGGAGTAGTTCTCCGAGATACACTTTTTACAGGACAACACTTTTAATCGTTTTGATGATTACAAATGCATTGGTGTCCTTGTGTTTCCCTCTGTGCAGTCTTTGATCACTGACTGTGAGGGTTGCAGCTGCACCAGGCTGGATGATGGCAGGAGCATATTGTCAGAGTCCATTTTTCTAAGCAGGAGGACAATCTATTGCTGCCTGCATCAAGACCCTGAAGAACTTCATGATGCTCCATGATGTCTCCCATTTCTGTCATGCGTAGATTCAGACCTCAGCTCATACAAGTCTCTCCTTTCCAAGTTCTCACTGGAAGTCTTTACTATTTTTTTCTTCTCTCCTTAATCCTTCCCCTCCTTCCTCATCTCTTACTCCAGAGGATTTTATCACCTTCTTTGAGGAGAAGGTTGCAGTCCACCAGTCCTTTTCCTCTGTTCCCACTCCTCCAACCAACGTGCATTCCCCAACATCCACCTCTCTGACTTCTTTTTCTCCTCTCTCCACAGATGAAATTCTTCAACTCCTGACGTCCAGCAATCCGACTACATGTCCGCTGGATCCGATTCCTTCTGCTCTGTTCAAGACAATCGCGAGAGATCTGCTTCCTTTCATCGCTGTCATCATCAACAACTGCTTATCTTCTGGATATGTGCCTACTGCATTCAAAACCACCAGGGTGGTACCAATCCCCAAGACCCCAAGAAGGCCACACTTGAAAGCTCCAGCGTTACCAACTACAGACTGGTATCACTTCTCTCTTTCCTTTCAAAAGCCCTTGAACGAGCTGTTTATAATCAATTGTCTCTTTTTCTCACCCAGAACCAGCTGCATGATCCCAATCAGTCTGGTTACAAACCGGCACATTCTACAGAAATGGCCCTCATAGCAGTGACTGAGAAACTTCATGCCACTGAAGCTGCCAAACAGTCATCTGTTTTGATTCTTCTAGACCTTTCAGCAGCCTTTGACACAGTGAACCACAACATTCTTCTCTCTGTTCTTTCCAGGCTTGGTGTGACTGGCTCTGCTTGGAGATGGTTTCAGGTGACATGGAGAGGATCCACATCCAAACCGTGTAGACTCTCCACTGGTGTTCCACAAGGCTCAGTATTGGGCCCCCTTTTCTTTGTATATTCATTCTCTTGTTGATGTAATATCTTATCATGGTTTCTCCTACCACTGCTATGCCAATGACACTCAATTATTTCTTTCTTTTCCACGCTCTGACACACAGGTCTCCAGATGTATCTCGGCATGCTTGACTGACATCACGTCATGGATGACAGCCCACCACTTGAAGCTCAACCCCAGTAAAACTGAGCTTCTGTTCATCCCAGGTACTCCCAACCCTTACTATGACCTCACTATTTCCTTTGAGAACTCCCTGGTATCACCATCCGAAGCTGCCCGTAGCCTGGGCGTAACTAACCCGGTTTTGCAGATTCCTCCTTTGTAACATGCAAAGGATTCGACCCTTTCTTTCGCAGCAAGCTACCCAGGTGCTTGGGCAGTTTCTTGTAATCTCAAAGATAGACTACTGCAACTCGCTACTTGCTGTTCTTCCTCTAAGAGCCATTAAACCTCTACAACTTGTCCAGAATGCAGCAGCATGACTGGTCTTTAATCTTCTGAAGTTCACACAAGTTACTCCACTGCTGCGCTCCCTTCATTGGCTCCCTGTAGCTGCACGCATCAGATTAAAACCTTGATGCTTGCCTACAAAGCCAAAAATGGACCAGCCCCTTCATACATGAGGTCAATGGTCAAAGCCCAATCCGTACCTCGAGTACTTCAAACCTCAAATATGGCTCAGCTTGGAATACCTTGCTTCAGGTCTCATGGACGACAAGCATCGAGACTATTTTCTGTCCTGGCTCCAAGATGGTGGAATGAACTACCACTTGCACTCAGGACAGCAGAGTCCCTTGCAGTCTTCAAATGCAGACTGAAGACCCATCCATTTGCAAAATATTTAAAGGACAACTGACACTGCTCCCATATTGACCGACTAATTTAGTACTTATTGTAGGGCATTGTTTATGTTGTTTAACAAACTCTAGCACTTATGCAATTATTGTTTATAGCACTTATCATTGTTTAAGATAGACCTTATGTATTTTGCACTTCTAGGTATCAGCATTCGTCCCTGTATTCTACAGTATTCTAGTTCATTGGTATGTTTAATTCTAACCTACTATACTGTACTTGGATGTATTTTATGAGTAAATGACAAAGCGCTTTTCTAAGTTGGTCTGGATAAGAGCATTTTCTAAATGCTATAAATGTAAATGTGTTTTTGTTCAACTTAACCCGTCCCCGCATCCTGCTTAGCCTCTTAATGTTACAGAAACACCAACCAATGAAGGAAACCTGGGAAAGGTAAAAAGAAGAAGGGAAGTAAATGCCCTTCTACAGCCCTTGCAGGGAAGCTCCCCATGTTCTGGGGCACCCTCCTGACTCCCACAATAAGGGAGAGTGGTCCAGGTGAGCGTAGTCCAGGTGAGGGTGGTCCAGGTGAGCGTGGTCCAGGCAAACATGGTCCAGGTGAGGGTGGTCCAGGTGAGCGTGGTCCAGGTGCGGAAGCGGGGAAGTCATGTGGAACCACATCTGGCTACTGGGACTGGTATAATGATTTCCAGTCCTCCGGGTTGGACTCCGCGGACTCTTCCTGTCCCGTGGAGAGACCTTCGCTCATCCTGGCCTCGCTCCACCAAAGTAACCGATGCACCTCCTGAAATGGGTGCGCGGAAGTCACTACCCCCCCAAATCAGCGAGGGGCGATCCCACACAGGCGGGTAGGACTCCAGCCCCACCGATGACTGGGGGACAGGCCGGGGCTTCTGCCAGCTTGCCTGGACTCTTTCACAGTCCTTTATGTAGTTTTGTACCCGTCCCTGTCACTGTGTCGCTCTGTGTCGCTCTGTCTGTGCCTGTCAGTGTGTCTGTTCCTGTGTCTGTTGTCGTCCTGGTCCCTGTCCTTCCCTCTTCTGTCCTGCTTGCACTGGCCCATGTCGGGTTGCTCAGTCTTCCGGCTTTGGCATTTGCCGTTGGCTTCGGTGCCGTAGCCCGATAGGCTAGCACACTGGGAGTCGCACCATTGAGGAGGAGTTCATAGGTACGGTATGGCCCCTCCTAAGTGTCTCCCCATGTGTGTGTGTGTGTGTGTGTGTGTGTATGTTTGTCTGTGTGGCCATGCCCCCCATGTGTCACACCTGTTTGTAATTGTTTTTCATGTATGAGTGTGTATAAACCCCTGTGGTTCTGTTGTCTGTTGTCGGTGATTGATGTTATGCTAGCTTAATTGCTACATAATCTTTGTTCTCTGTGTAAATAAATGTATGTTTTTGTTCAACGTAACTCGTACCTGCATCCTGCTTAGCCTCCTAACGTTACAATTTCCCACACGATGGCTCCCGTTTCCCCCACGATGGCTCCTGTTTCCCATGTGTCCAGTGCCGAGCTCTCTGATTCAATGGCACATGTACAGTAGGAAAGCGCTGGAGTCAGTCACTATAAGTCATAATGCTTTACCAAAGATCTAAAGTCCAAGTTCATTATACTGACATACCCATTACATATCTGTCCACAAAAGATGTTAAGGAGTGCAGGGAGTGTTGAAATACTGTCCTAGAGTTTAGAGTGCAGAGTTTAGTCCCAACATGTCTAGCCTTAACAATCAGGAACTACTGCAGGCCTGATTAACTGGGTTAGGTTTGTCAGATTGCTCATTGAGTGGTGCACACCTAAGACCTGTGTAGGCGGTTAGAACTTCAGAACCTCTGAGCTACATCTTCTCTGGTTTCCCTGATACATGGGATGTGCAATAATGAAGGGTGACAAGAAATGTACAGAGGATCATAAAGACACACATTAACTGTGCTAATATGGAGGGAGGAACTGAGACAAACATTAAACACAAATTGAACATACTGGTTGCAATACTGTGACATTAAACAGGACAAACAGACATGAAAGTTTAAAGATCAGTAGATAACTGACAGTTGTGGTGCATCAAGTTGAAGGGGATCAAAATAATTTTTGTCTGTCTGGCATGGAGAGCCATGCGAAGTTGCCTTGCTAGGTTATTTTCCAGTGACTACTGAGTGAGGTTCAAAGTGCTGCAGACTCTGTAACGTCAATCATCAGGCCGACCATACATATCCAGCATTCAGACCTGTATTCGGGGAGGATCTGACCTTTGGTTTGCTTTAGGTAGAATTACTGCAAACCTATGCCAACTCTCTTTGGGGACCCATTCTATGCTGTTTCAGTCTAATGGCAAATGTATGAGATCAACACATGTTGGTGGATGTTTCGCCAGTAGGAGGTAACTGAACGTTTACTCCACACTTACCAAACACAGACAGAACAGCTGTCAGTGGCCTCCGTGAAGAGATAGTGGCTTAGTTCTCCTGTTCTCCTCCGCCCGGATACCAAGCTGGATGCAGGCATAACATGGTCCTGCTGTAAATTACACTGCCAACTGTGATTACCCAGTGAGCATTCTGGTCAAAGCCAAGGCTGTCTTGCTTGTATGGGGAATGCACACCTTACTAGAACATTTTCTATGGTCTTCTACTTTTTAAAGGAGAGCTTGCAGAGATGGGCACCTTTCTAATTCTGACCTTCTGATTTTTATGCTCCATTCTATCTCGACCTACTGAGCAATGGAGAATCAATTAAATCTGATTCACCTCTTGAAAGCCACTCATTTATACGAGCTCAGATTTTTAAATTTAAATCAGGATCACCACAAGCTCTGTGCCTCTCAAGATAAGAGAGGCTACAGCTCTAAGAGTCTTGTAATAATGTAGCTTTACAGGTCATATAAAGTTAGGAGACATGTTAACTAGTACAATGCTCTCACTGAATTAATGATTGTTTAGTTTTCATATGATATGTGATAACTAACTCTATCTCATAGTCAAATTAATTAGATGGGCTCTCTTACCAGCTTATAAAAATTACACATTAAATGAAATGCATGCACGCTCAAAGACAATAAGGCATTTTAATTAAGCTACAGAAAGAGCAGCTTCACTTTGTGAGGTATGTGTATGTTCTTAACCACCATTACGTCAGCTCTTCAGTTATTTCCTGCACTATGAGTTAGCAGAGGATGTTACCAAGATCGGACAGTGGCAAAATCAACCCAGACTATCCAGGTTTGTTTATCTAGACTATCAGGGTGTTGCTGATCAACTTTTATGTTTGCAATAAACAACCATGCCAAAGCAATGCTGCAACTGTCATATCTCTGGTCTGTAGCTATAGTCATCATCAATTGTGGAAAGAAATGACTGTATTAACTTAAACATCACACAGCCATACTATCTTTTGTATCTGGCGCTCTGTCCATGTGCCCGAGTGCCGCAGGGCAAAGAGCAGGACACATGAATGTCTCTCGATGAGCAAAGACATTTATTAAATGCGAGACACAAATGATAAACAACGGCACTCACACATAAAGTGGTGAATAAGTGGTGATACATACAATGCACAGGTACAGAACTGGTGAATATGCACATGAACAATGACTGACAACACACTATTAAACACAGGGGTTTATATACATACAAAAATGATACAAATAACAAGGTGCGTGTGTGTGATGACGAGGGGGTATGGTAACATACAACAGATAACTTCCACTGCACATGGTGGGCCGTACCATGTGACAAGTAGGAAGGGGAGTGTACTGTTACACATTTGTTCTTTATTGTAGTGTGTTTGAATGCTTAACGTTGCTTCTGATGTTCTCCCTAACAACTCCTAGGTGTCACGCCCTAGTCAGCCCCAGCCAAGATTCTATAAGCACTCACACTAATGACATTCCCAACTGCTTCCCCGCTCACGATTACCCTCTTAGTGATCATTGGCTTCACCTGTTCCAAATCACCTCTCCTCTAATTTCTGCCCCACAGGAGCACTAGTCCAGCACTTCTCATATAGCCTGTTCCAGTATAACATTAAGTTTCATGTTGACAAAGCCATGCCCCTTTGTCTGTGCATCTCGTGTCTCACTCCTGTCTCAATAGGCTGAAATGTCTCACTGAAAGAATCCACTGTCTCTCTTGAGTCTCACTCCCTCTGTCTGTCTGTACCTTTCTCCAAACTCCTTTCCTACCAAAGATTTAGTTGCTGATTACAGAGCCCAGCACAGTCAGAGACAGCTTGCGTGGACTGTCGCTGCTCAGCACCGTGCTCCAGGAGTGTGTGTCTAGGCCCTCTCACTGAAACGGCACACCTGGGGATGGAGAGAGGGAGCAAAGACAATGTTTGTGCCGTGTCACATGATCACCAGCTCACACCTGTTAGGAACAAGAGAGGGAACCTGTTTAAACTAGTCTAGTCCACTTTGCATGTCAGAACAAATTAGTTCTGGTGAATGGGTGTTGTGGGTTGACTAAACACAGGGATCATAAACCACAAAATATTGTAAACTTGTGTCACCTGTACTATGGGTCACAAGACGTGGAAGGAATGATACCATAAAGTAGTATGTGTCTAATCAGTAACATTAAAGAGATCGCCATGTAGAAAGCATTACATTACGGTACAGTAAGTGTGTACTGGCCAAAAGTATGTTAACAACCCTCTTAATTATTGAGTACAGGTTGAAGAGCTTTACGTGATACTGGCACAGGATGCCACAATCCAGTTCATGAATGTTCTGTCCTTCTGGATCACCACCTGTTGAGTGCTGTTATCGCGTAGCGGTAAGAGCAACAACAGCCACTCAGCCATGAAGCAGCAAACTGCGCCGGCCCTCAAAGCAGGACTAGCGACTCCTGGAGCTCCAATCCTCTTTACGTTGCTCGCTACAGAGTTCCGACCGCCTCTGGAAGCAACATCAGCACAACAAGTGCATGTCAGGAGCTTTCCGATACAGGTTTCCATGGCTGAGCAGCTGCAGGCAAACCTGAGATCACCATGCCAAATGCCAAGATTCCGCTGATTCATGCCACCCTGGATCTGGAGCAACAGAAACGTGTTCCGTGGAGCAATAAGTCGCGCTTCACTGTCTGGCAGTCTGGTAGGTGAATCAGGAGTTGGCAGATGCCAGGAGAACTCTATCTGCCAAAATGTCGAGTGCCACCAGTGACGTTTGTTGAAGGTTTGTTGACCTGGGTTTTTTTTGGGGGGAGGGAACAATAAAACTATATAGTTCTGACTTTGCACAAATTCTCACAGACACACTCCAAAATCTTGTGGAAAGATTCCTAGAAGGCTAGAAGCTGTTCTAGCCAAAAAGAGGGAAGATGGGGTGGGCAACTCCATATGCTCCTGTTAAACTTACACTTAGTGCCCAACAAGTTCATACAGATTTCTTGGTCAGGTGTCCATATACGTTTGGCCATATAAGCCATTTACTGTGCTTGCAAAGAGAATCAGATGGGCAAGTTATAGAAGTAGGAGAGGAAACACGCACCAAATATTGCACTATTGAAAATATTGCACCAGAATATTAGCTAGACTATGAGAACTCGGGGTGCACCATTTTGCTTGTACTGTCCTTTTTCATGCAGGGGGCGGGGGGCAGTCTTTATCTTTTCACTACGAAGCCCTTCACAAGTTGGGCCATGTACACCGGAGCAGAGGGAACCTGAAACCACACAATGACGGCCATCCAGAACCCCCTGCCATATGGGCCCTCCTGCTTGTCCAAATCTATTTCACCTTGTTTGTTTGTTTAACAGACACTTAGGCCTCTTCTCATTATCATGGGCGTTCACATCCTGATCTTGCTAACTGCAGTGTCTGCTGAGAGTTCCGAAGGACTCGCGAAGGCAAACAAATAAACAAGAGACTGGAAATCATGATGGCAGTCTTGCATAAAATATTTACCCCATTCTGGCCCTTTGGGAGATCGAATAAAAGTGCACCAGTCACATGCCCTGGTGCCATGCCGGCAAACGCGGAAGCCTCCTCATGGGGAACTGCACTTTTCATTTTTTATGACTAGACAGATCCTGGATGCAATGAGAAGTGAGATTGCCAGTGGCACTCGGAAACCTGCTCTGAAATCTGAGCTCAGGCAGCAGAATCATAATGAGGACTCGCATAAGGCCAGCATGTCTAAATAAACACCGGCGTTGTAATTGTGCCTCAGAGTGACAGAGTTAAACAACACTGGTGTAATGGGTGAAACTGGCAGCGCTGTTTCAGAGAGAAAAGTCACACTCAACGTAAGAAACAGCTCCAAATTCACTTAATGTGGAAGGGCAAAACTTTAACTTAGTCATACATTAAAACCAGATGACTTCTGAAGCAGTGAACCTATGCATAATGTTAGCCTACTTTACACATTTTGGGTAGAAAGAAATATTTAAAGCCAAAAAAAGATTTCCCCTTCTTTACTTCCACGACCTCATAGTGAGAAAGAAAGAAAAAAAACCCAAAACAAACAAAACCTTTTCTAACGCGACTTGATTTTTGATTACCGTGGATGTCCTTTGAGACGTGCCATTCATGTACAGCTGTTTACATGTCCCACTGAGCTTTAAGGGGGAATGAAGATAGTCAGATGTGGCGAGCTAATTTTGCTGGAAAATCTGTGGTAATGCCATATCTACCCTTTTACCCTTTTTCGCCCTTTCCACATTGTTTTCTTTTACTTCATCTCATACACCCAATATTCACTCACTAATCTTTTTTGTCTGCTTGTGAATCTGAAGTCCAATTATGGAGCGATTATGTCCAAAGTCAAATGTATTTCTATAACGCTTCTTTACACATGTCCGAGTCCAAGCCCCCAGTGAGCAAGCCATGGGCGACAGTGGCGAGGAAAACCTCCCAAGAGCACGAGGAAGAAACCTTGCGAGGGACCAAGACTCCAAGGGGCGGCGTCCTCCTCTGGCCGACAACACACACCACAACAGCGTAACGGTGATCGCTTAGGAGGCGGACGCATACGTTGAGAAGAGCGAGGTTTATTAAAGGTTGTACAGTAATACCGTCCAGGGTTAATGAGGCATGCGGAGAGTCCGACAATAGATAATAACACGGAATAAAACACACGAAGACAAAAAATGGGGAACAACAACAACAACAAAAACACCACAACAAAACACCATAACAAAACAAGCGGCGACAACCTACAAGGAATGGAGTTTAAACGGAGACTAGGAACAGCATTAACAGGTAGAGAAAACACGGTGCATGGATGACAAAGATCCGCAAACTAACAGCGGAAAACACATGGTTTAAATACACAGGGTAATGAGGACTAACGATGATCAGATGATAACCGATAAAACAGCGAACACCAAAACAAGGACAGGAATGCAGAAGATGAAACCAGGTAACATCATAAAAGCAAAACAAATGCACGAAACAGATAAACCAGGGAGACGCGACTCTAGGGAAGGCCAGCCGTGACAAATAGCAGCGATGCAATAAACAACACGAAGCAGCGTAATTAGTGTGTGTGTGTGAAAGTGAAAATAAAGAAACAAGCAATCAATGTCCAGTTGCCCTATTTAAACACTGCCACCAATGGCTACAGACCAGTGGTATCAGACGCACGCTGAGCTAGCTCCACCTCCAGGAGTTTCAGGCGTGGATGGTATAAGCAAGTGTAACACTGTCTCTGGCGCGTCTTTGTGTAGGGTGAGCACCCTGTTGTGCTCAGAGGGCCCAAGAACAAATACATGGGACCTTAAAAAAAAAAAAGGTAAGACATGCATATTTCAAAGGCTGCCATAAGTCCCAGAGGGATCTTGTTTAGGTGAAAGAGTAATGAATATATGTAATAAAGATGCAATTTATTAGAATGTTCCAGGCCTGGCCTACCAAGGTTAGGGTTCAGTGTATTTCGTTTCTGTGCTTTCACTTAACTACAGTGGATGCCAGTATCACTTTTAATAAACTTCATTCGGTTATGAGAATGATAATACACACTCTAGTGGATTTGTGACTTGCCTGATGTGGTATATTCTTTTGAAAATGAATTCTAGAGGACATTTCTCCATTATATAGTGGTGTGAAAATATTGCGTCACTTTGCTCAACTTTGCATGCTTACTTATTTAATTACTTATTTATTATTTCATGTACTTTCCATCCTGAGCTGCACTAAATATGTTGCTTTTGATCTGATAAAAAACTGAAGATATTTTGGCCAGACATTATGGTTATTTTCATTATTTATACGTTTTACATATTTACATTTAAATATAGAATTTATCTTTTCATTATATGTTTTTGAAAATGAATATGCAAAATACAAATTCCGAATGTAGTCCATTATGGTCATGTCGATCTGCATTTTAGTTTCAGTTTATAATTACAGTTCATAATTACTTTCAGTTCACCTGCAAAAATCTACATTTTTTTTTACTGAATAAGCCTGATCTGTGTTCTTTTTGCCTAGAAATGCTGAATAATAAATAAAATGACCAGCTTGTTTACAAATGGAGATCACTGTTCCTCCAAATCTGCTTTGGCCAGTCAGAAATAGTCAAGTCCGCTCAACATGCAGTTTGTGCAATGAAGAAATGGCTTCAACACATAAATGATTTCCTTGTATGAGTGGAATGTTTTCTCCCCTACTATACGGGAGGTTGGCGTGTTTTGTTGGTTACAGGTGTGTGGGACTTCACGTGGACAGTTATGAGCAGAGCTGTTGAGCCAGTTTTGCAGTCATTGTTTATTCGACTGTTTATATGGAGTGCTATATGTTTTGGAAACGTTTGCAAAATCCAAATGAAGTGGAGCAGGTTGGGAAGAAACAGTGCAGGGGTCAAGGGTCAAATTCTGACATATATTGCTCTGTTTTATGAGCATTTTTACAAATTCATTTTAAATCACAGCTTTCATATTTTAACAGGCTGGGTACTGTATATGTACTTCCATAGCAGCATATTATTTATTTTAACTTGGTGTTTCATATTTCATCATCAGCGCAGTAATTACTTCTGCTTATGGAAGTACCAAAATGCTGAAACACAAACTGTATTGTGTGTCTCTCTCTCTGTGTGCGAACACTGTATTGCATGTGTACAGACCTTGTAACCTAGTAACCCTAGAATGTCTTGGTGTGAGCAGGGACTTAAGGTGCCCTGTGTGCCCTGTGTTTACATTAAGTGGCAGGTGCTCGTTATGCTCCTGCTGGTTCCTGTCAGGCTTATAATAATATTTTTGTTTTTAAAATGAACAATTTCAAGAACTAGTGAGGAGAAGGCATTGTCCTCCCTTTCTCACGATGAGAACACAATGACAATCCCTTATCACACACACACAGAGTTCCAAGCCCTTATGTCATGCTCTTAAAACATGAATCAGAGTGGAATGTTGCTTTGAAGTACATTCCTGACAAACCCAAATCAAGCTTGACAAGAAAATGAAATTCTTGGGCTTTTGTGTGACTTGACACACACAAACAACTATTTATAACACTTAGCTCATGGTAATAATTTTCAGGCCTGGCCAGTAGAGGGCACTGTTTAAATGCTTTAACTATATATGATGCATTATATAAGGTCAAGATTCAGACTTAAAGGTCCCTTAATTCCATATAGTACCCAAGTCACCACTTTTATTCACATAAATGTTAAAATATGTTGGGTAGTAAATCAATGTCATTTCAAGTGACCATACAGGGATAATGGGATACAATTACACAGAAGCGAGAGAAAGCACATTCTCTAAATGTGGACCTGCGAGAATGAGAGAAAAGAGTTCCTCTTTCTGTCTGTTCCATTCTGCTCTGTGGTGTTGGATAAAGTCCCGATGGACAAGCACTGCATCATTGACCAACATCCCGATCCCATAATCTCTAGCTCAAGCTCCCCAGACCTTTAGGCACTGGATGCTAGCCCTAAACCCTAACCCCTACCCCTAGTGTGTAACTAGTTACCTAGTGGCTGTAAATGCTCTCACTAACTGGAGCACGTCTAACTGTCATTTGGTGGTTGGAGTTATGTGGAGGCCTCCAACTGTCCTTCCACCACTCTAAACAGTGGTTCAGGTTTAATAGTAACACACAGCTGCAGGTTAACCAATCCATCTGTACTTGTTTAGGAATCTCTGCAAGCAAGTGAAAATCTTGCTCTTCATTATTTTTCTTAGAAATGATGCATAGCTGGTGTACACAACATGCTCCCGTGACGTTGACGTGGTGACATGACATGCCTAGCGTCCGTTAGCTATTAGCAGTCGCTTAGTGCCATGAGCCATCAATCACGGAGAGAGAGCACCACGTCGACCCGGTGGTCAGACGAGGGATCACCGATCGACACTTCCGTCGGAGCATGTAAATATAAGAACTGTGACGGCGGCGGGTAGATGGAAGCGAGAGGCGGGTCAGCGGAAAGCTAATCTTTATTTTCCATCGGTAATCCACGATGGGAACACGGGACCTCGAATACGAGGAGCTAGTCTTCCTCTAGACAACCAACTAAGCGTGTTTCGGCTTGACACAATAGGACCGCTAATGTGCAGCTCCGTCTCCTCGCCTCTCCTCGGGCTAAAAATAGAGCAGGGAGTGAATGGGAAATAGATGAAAGCAATTAGTAATCAGGGGATTGTGAACGGGGCAGGTGCGATGAGTAGTCCCTAGCGGGGGTGGGTGTGTCTCCCCTGCTAACTGGTTGACCAACCGTGACAGAACTGGAGCCTGGTTGTTTTCATGTGCGCAACTACGCACTCTCACTCTTTGTCATTATACATTCATGCTATGCCCAGAGACTCTTATTCTGTTCTCTGCTTTGCAGTCGTTCTGCCAGTTCTTCCTGCCTTTCAGGTGTTCATTGTGTTGTGCGTTGTTACATCTCCTGTCCCCAAAAGATGCTACAGATATGTGGGGACTCTCCCATACAGCTTCCTGGGTATGTGTGTTTGTGTAGGTGTCATATTTCCCACTACGGTCACATTACAGGTACCCTGCCTTGAAATATTTAAATTAACCTCCCCAGCATCTTATGTTTATTCTATTCTCTAGAATGAAAATATTAGATGTTTAACAATTCAAATCATATGCAGTCTGTGTTGCTGTGGGGGTTTCATGTTGTGCATACATATTTATGTAGGGGGAAGAACAACAGATTAAACATTTGTAGGCTGAAATGTATGACGCAGATAAAGCCCAAAGCTAAAATCATTACTTCTCTAATGTACAATTTGATAGGTAAGGCCTCTTTAAAGGTAGGAGAACCATTTATAGAGCCCCAGAGCGCCCCCTATACATTCCTAAACATTCCTGATGTTGCCAGGAATTTATACCAGGATGAGTTCTTTACCTCAAGCTCACTCATCATTCTAATCTACAATGAGGTTGCTCTCTATTAAAGGTGACACCAATTTACATATTGTATTGTAGTTAATTATACATCACTTTTTTTTTTTTTTTTTTTTACTGAAATACATTTTTCGCAAATTGATATTGCTGCAGCTTGCTAACTTATCTACTCGCAGAACTCTCAGAACAGTGATTGCACTTGTCTCCTTCACTCTCAGGCTGTATCCCAGTAATTTACTGTCTTCTTCACTCTCAGGCTGTGTCTCAATAGTTTATTATGTCTCCTTCACTCTCAGGCTGTGTCTCAATAGTTTATTATGTCTCCTTCACTCTCAGGCTGTGTCCCAATAGCTTACTGAATACACAGGTTTACTTGCTTTGAACAGATGTGGTAGCCATGTGGGTCCATAAACTAGTTAACACTGGTAACATATTTACTGAAGTGGATCAGGAAAGGTAAAAGAACACGTAGGAAAGGACAGTTTAGTAAACTGCCCGTAGGCGGTCTGGAGAAATGTAACTGAACGCTGTCACACCTTTTTCTTCGTATCTCCCTCTCTTACGCTCCTCCTACAGACTCTTCCTGTTTTGTGTTGACAAAACAGATGCATTATTGTTTCTTCTCTGTCTTTCCTGTTCATCTCTCCTGCTCTAGATTTTGAGCTGAAGCAATGAACAGGGCAAAGGCAGCATCATCTTAAGAGAAGAGGGAAGACGAATGAAAAGGCCACTATTGTTGTTGAAAACATAAATGTGTTTACAGTGTTTCAAGATGCAAAATGGTAACAGACTACTTAGAGATAGTTCAGGTTCAAGTTTGGTTTATTTGTCACATACATAGTCATACATAGTATAACTCGCAGTGAAATGGTTGAGTAACAATATTTAAATATGGTACAGACGAAGAACCTCAACTCAAAGTGGTCCTGTGTCATTAATAGCGATTTACTGGGACCGCTTCGTCATTGTATTGTTGTCTATAGTTAAGCCATTTTTTTCTCAGCAAAATAGGTAATTTGATAATTACAAAACTGGAAAATGACAATTTCTGTTATAATTTGTACCTTCATTACACTTGTTACGTGATTTTTCTTTAATATTTTTTGTTTAACACGTATTACATTATAGACTACAGATAAAAGCATAGTATTAAATCTTATACTGCAGGGCTATTACTTAGTTGTTAATCTTAAAACATACTGTTTAATTATCAGTAGCTTAATTATCAGTAGCTATAGTGAAATTAAGAAAATAATAAACACAACTCTTTTCTTTTGGGAGTATGGGGCAAGAGGATTACTAAAACCAGTTTATTGGTCTTGTAGAATAATTTCCAAACTCTAGCCAGTCATTACAGGAACAGATTCAGTGGTATGATCTTGCCAAAGGGGACATGTACAAACTATCAAATTTATGGACACCATGAAGCATGACATATGTCTTTAATAATTTGTTGTGTTAGAAAAGACCTCAGGGCACGGACCCGGATCCGAGTCTGCTGGGATCAACCGCGCAGATAGTCCTTTGTGCAGGTACAGTCATTTTCGTTAGCCTGTATTTATACTGGAACACTTTACAATGCTTGCTCAATGCAAATGTAAGATCTTGAACAGATTACATTTGGTAAACAATAGGTTTACTGTTCATGTTTTCAGCGTGACACTGCTAGTGTTGCAAGATCCTGCCCCTATTCCAACACTCAATGGGACATCAACATCCTGATCTGCCTTACAGTTACCCCACGCTTCATACGTAGCACTTTTGAATGTAAAATCTTATGCAAGTTATTGGGTTCGGGGGCAGTAACTAATAAATGGGCAGACCTGTAAAATTGTGTAAAATAGCAGTACAGATATGAGCATAAATGATGGCTGGGGAAGAAAGAGAAGAGTTATAACAATTAAATCATATAACAGCAAAAAGAAAATGACTGAATTAAATGGTCAGGATAAAACAGACCATTCATACAAATAAAGAGAAGAATGACGTGAACTGAAAGGGTGGGGCAGTAGCTCTTACATCTATGTGGAAATGAGGAAGGAGGAAATTACTGTCGCGTTACGGCCCTGCCTCCTCCTCAAACGTCGATGTGTGTGTGTGTGTGTTCGTCTGCGTTGCCACACCCTATCGTGTCATCCACCTGTTCCGTATTATGTGGAATTGTCTTGAGTGTATGTTCTGGGAATGTATGTATGTGGGAGGGGTGTGTCTATGAAGAGAATTCCGCACAGTTACTATAGCCATGTAATACCTTCCAATTCCATTTCTTATTCATTTTTATGTTAAGTCTTTATCAAAGACAATTTTACTATTTACTTTGGAGTTTGACACATACACTAGGTGGTATTCCCTTTTTATTTATATGACAAGGACTCTTCTTAATTATGAGACTTTATTACTGGAGCGGAATAAATATAAAACAGATATTTTGTTTGGGAACCAGGGAAGGATTCCTTGTTCCTTTGTTTGGGAACCAAGGATTCATGTCAAAGCAATTACTAAATCAACATTATATCTGCTCAGAAATATTGAAAAAAGCAGTCTTCTTGTCAAAACAAGACCTTGCAAAACTCATCCATATATTTATTTTTAGCAGGTTTTATGCTGAAGTAGTTTTATACTGGACTGCCACTTTCAATTCCAAGTAATGCCACAATCCATTCCAGGGACAAGCACAACAGGAAAGGTCTAAGCAGAGGAAACAGGATAGGGTTAACCAAAATGATGAAGATTGTAACACACCAATAACTCCAAATACAATGATGCACCAAAATACATAAGCACAATTATTAAACAAACATTTAATCTTAACTAAATGAAGGGACCTGGAGAGGCACACAGCATCCTGGGAGTCCTCACCTAACTGGGACACATCCTGGGAGTCCTCACCTAACTGGGACACATCCTGGGAGTCCTCACCTAACTGGGACACATCGTGGGAGTCCTCAGCTAACTGGGACACATCCTAGGAGTCTTCACCTAACTGGGACACATCCTGGGAGTCCTCACCTAACTCTTGCCAACTGGGACTCTTGCCATGCTGTAGGTCATGTTAAAGATGTGCTGAAGGATTCCAGCAGCTGCTCAGCACAGTCTCAGCTCAGCACAGTCTCAGCTCATCACAGTCTCAGCTCAGCACAGTCTCAGTTACACACATATTTTATGTTAGCATCCAATGTTTTGTCATCCCTCATCGCCAGACACTGCAGTGAACGCATTCAGCTTTGATTCTGGACTCACACGGTGCACGATGCAAACAGCACATTGTGCTGCTGCTGAATGGCATGAGAATACTCACGATACAGTGAGAATGGACACAAAGATATGACACAGAGTTCAATGTCTGGCTTACAGACTTTACTGGTAATGTGACCAGGATTACACCATCTCTCTTTCATAAAATCCAGCCAGTATATCTCACTTTCTCTTATCAGACTGGTTATAAACTCTGTCCACCATCACAAAAGTAAATCTGTTTAGATGAATATGGGAGTCTGAAATGTCTGGATTCAAGCATGACTGACTGTGTGAAACATTTATGATAAAACAAGTAGTTTGTCCATTATATTTGCCAGCAACAAATAGCCACCTAAAATTATCTTATTGAGCTTAAATCAAGCTTTTAAAATATTTTCTTAATTTTGTTCGTTAAAATTAAAACCGTTTTATACTTTATAGTAATTTTTATATTTTAAACTAATATATATCTCTAATAAAGCTTAAAATGACTAATCGTACATAGTAAAGAAAGCGTTCGGACCACTTCTCCAATAGAAGAAGCTCTAGTTACCCGAGAAAGCGGCTGTCTTCTCATATTTTCATCCAAATGCAGTACTACAAAATACAAAACAAATCCCACTGCTAACCTAATTATATGACCTTGGAGTCTGTCAGCTGAATAACTCAGTTGCATTATTTTATTTTTAACATGGTTACTGTTACACTTCTTCAGCGCAAGCAGCTTGAGTAAATGCAGCAAGGATGTGTGGCGCACGTGTAGTGCGAAAACTCAGATTTAGCTATCGTAAATCAACAGAAAGTTTAAAAAGTTAGGTATTACCAAAAAAATGAACACATTTCATTTTTTTTTCATTAAAAAATTACAAAGGGGAGTGTGACAGAAGCTGCTAAGAAACGACAAAATTAACAATAACAGACAACCACAGACACGTAGCTACTATAACAGGAAGCCATCTCAAAATGACTGATTACTGCCACTATGGTCATACAGCGAGATTTTGTTTGGTAGCTCACAGAGACACCAGCAGCAATGAAATAGTAAAATAACAAAAATACAGACAGAATCATTTTCAGAGCCACATATGTATATAGTGGACTTGGATAGTACAGTAGACAGGTATTCAACCCATTGGACAGTTGTATTTACAGTGCTGGATGTAAAGTGTCAGTGCGTTAGCAGCAGCTTGAGGAAGTCTGAGTGGGTGGGTGAGACAGGCTGGTTTGTTTGCTGTCATCAGTCTTTAGCATCTCTGGGTATGTCTGTAGTATGTGTGCGTGTAGGGGGGTAATGAAGGAAGAAGCGATTCCTCAGTCTATTAATATGTGTCCTGATGATCTGGAACTTTTGCCTGATGGGACGGGGCAATCCCTCTGATCTGTGTGGGCTGAGTCCTTGATAATCTTGGTAGCCCTCTTAAGTAAGCGGCTAGCATAAATTTTGCCCAGATTTGGGATCTTGGTTCCCACAATTCATTGTGTGGTCTTAACTATCCATATCAGGTTTCTCCAGTTTTCTGCAGTGCACTTAGTGTACCACACTGTGATGCAGAAGCAGAGATCGGTTGTGCTTCTTTGGAAATTCACTAAGAGCCGAGGGGGAAGTTTGGCTTTTTAAAGCTTTCTCAAGAAGAAAAGACCGCGCTTTCTTCACCAGGTGCGAGGTGTTAACGATCCATGTCAGGTCGTTTGTGTTGTGGAGGCCCAGGAATCTGATGTCGCTGACCCTCTCTGCCTCATCACCATTTATGTGGAGGAGGAAGGTGTTGTTTTCCTGGTACTCTTAAAGTCCATGTCAATCTCCTTTGTTTTAGTGGTGTTCAGGACCAGGTTAGAGGTGTTGTCAGCGATCTTCACTATAGTATTAGAGGAGTGGATGGATGTACAGTCATGTGAGAATAAAGTGAAAAGGACCGAGGACACAGCCCCGCGGTGCTCCTGTGTTCAGTGTGGGGAAACACCCTCGCGGTGATCCTGTGTTCAGTGTGAGGCCACAGCCCTGCGGTGCTCCTGTGTTCAGTGTGAGGCCACACCCACGTGGTGCTCCTGTGTTCAGCGTGAGGCCACAGCCCCATGGCGATCCTGTGTTCAGTGTGAGAGTTGATGATGTGCGGTTGCCCATGCTGACGTTCCGTGGTCTGTTAGTGAGGAAGTCCAGAATCCATGAGCAGATTGTGCTGCTTAATCCAAGATTGCTGAGTTTGTCTACCAGATTATGGGTGCCTATTGTGTTGAAATTGGAGCTAAAATCTACAAATAGCATCTTGGCATACGTGTTGAGATGCTTCCGATGTGTCAGGGCCATGTGAAGTGCAGTTGAGATTGCATCCTCTGTTTATCTGTTTCCCTAGTAGGCAAACTGCTGGCTGCCCAAATCAGTGGGGATGTTGGCCTTCATGCGCGATAGAACAAGCCTCTCAAAGGACTTCATAATAACTGTTGTCAGGGCAACAGGGGGATAATCACAGAGACACCTGACTGTTTGCTTCTTGGGCACAGGAACAATAGTGGTGGATTTGAGACACGTGGGAACTACAGTCTGCTGCGCCAAACTGGTGAACACACTAGTTTGATTTCAGGGTGTGTCCTTGAAGCCTGCCTGGTCCCGCTGCCTTGATAACGTCCATCTTCCTCAGAGTGGATTGGACTAGATGGCATTGTAGGGTGAGTATAGACCCCTCCCTAGGCGGCATTGCTGTTTGAGTTCTCACTCTGCTGGTGTGGTTGTCACAGCGTACAAAAAAAACTGGTTCAGGGTGTCATGGCTGGTCAGTGAGGTGCTATTCTTGTAGTTCGCTGTAGCTTTTGTGCCTCGCCACATGCCGCGCGGATTGTTGTTTCCATGCATTACTGTAAGCCAGACTGTCCCCAGAGACCATAGATTTCTGTGGAGTCATGGTTTTTGATTTGAGAGCACCTCAATGGTGTCAGTGCAGAAGGCGATGTAATGGACGAGCTACGTTCCTTCAAGTCTGTACTCTGTGCAATCACCTCACAGTCTGTTTTCAAACAGTCCTACAGCAGTAAAGTAGATTCTTCAGACTCAGTCAGGCTCTGCAGATTACAGGTCTGTAGGATGGAGTCATTTCTAGTGAGATGTGGTCAGATAGACCAAGGTATGGATATGGGGAAGCTTTATACACTCCTGGGATATTATATTACATGAACCTGATGGAGGGTATTCGTGGCGCTGGTTGGGAAATGAACACTCTTGTGCAGTCTGGACATTAAATCTTTAAATCCACATGATTAAAATCCCCTGCTACAGTTACAGCTCCTCTGGATACACAGGGACCCCAAACAGGCTCAGAAATAAGTCACTTTACCTTTTTGTTCAATTTTTACTTATTTCATTTCAACTTTTTATACCTTTACATGACTATATTTAGATTAAGTGTTTTATATCTATTTTTTATTTGTAAAGCACATTGAATTGCTGTGATGTTTGAGGGCGAACACAAGTGCGAAGTACAATCGAGAGAGTAGAGGTTGTCACAGACTTCAGAATAATCCATGAAAAATGAGAACAGAGATAAACTAAGGCAGGAAGGTTGAATTAATGAGCAAAATGAGAAAAACAACACACAGGCAGTATAACTTCCATTACCAACAGAGAACAAAACAGGCAGTTTAGTTCACAGACACAGATGGAGCACAAACAAACAGCATTTAGAACCAAAGAAGTAATAACTAGGGAGGCATCAGAGAAGACAGGGAAACCCAAACAAGATGGGAGACATGAGCAAGCCAGAGAACACATGAAAGGCGTAGAGGGAACCTAGAAGACTGACCAGCAAAGACATGGGCTTTTAAATAGGAAGACCAATCAGACAAACTAGCAACAGCTGGGAGTCAGAAAGGTGACAACACGGAAGTAGACAGGTCACCGTGGAGACCGGAGATGCTCGTACTGAATCCAGCACAGGACACAACTTGGTTTTCTGACGTGGTTTCTCCTCTCCTGCATTTTACTGGCGGCTGATTTTAAAAGCAGCTGAATGTGTTATGTCTGTGAGTGCTGTATGTAATATGTATATCTGTGTGTGCCTCATGTAGAGTGGATGTCAGTGAAGGAATATGTATATCATGTGGCTTGTGCATAGTCCTTTGGCTAACATGGTGCTTTTAATGTGCCGTATAAATAAAACCAACTTAAAGCTGAGCTTGAAAAGCAGGCAGAACATGACAGGACAGGGATGGTCATTTAGATCTGGTTTTGGGTCAGTGAGAGCGGCTCTTCTTCCATCAGAGCCACACAGGTCCTCCCTCTTATTGCCATCTCTCCAGAGGTAAATGAGAGAGAGAGAGAGAGAGAGAGAGAGAGAGAGAGAGAGAGAGAGAGAGAGAGAGAGAGAGAGAGAGAGAGAGAGAGAGAGAGAGAGAGAGAGAGAGAGAGAGAGAGAGAATGGTATTTATATGTTAGGCTGAGAATACTTCATAAAAATGAGCCTGTATACTGTACAGATGTGCTGTGTAAAACGTGACTTTGGTGTCCCTCAGAATGCAGCAGCAACAGGCTGAGATGAAGAGTGGAGGAGATGACTAATAGCATTACCTCAGATCCACCTTCATCACACACTTTCTGGCAAGGCGTCATGGTCCACTGCCGCTGACGCACGCCAGGGTTCAGAACAGCCTCCCTGGCTTTTCCGTGTACCGGGCGCTGTGCAGCACTTTCCATTTACTTCATTCACTCCTCCTTGCAGTCATACTTGTCTCATATAAAACACAAGGTCATACGTACAAGGTAGTGCTTTGGCTACAGAGCTGAGCTGGGTGGACAGACCTGGGCGTGGTGCTTTTATTTTTACCCCCTTCTCAATGAGATTAGAACTACTCGATATTTCTCAGACCTCTGAGCAGAGACAGAGCTTGAACTCGAGTTCCAGGTGTGGGTACTGTGTGCTGCGTTCTGTGTACTGTGTACTGTGTGCCATTTACTGTGTTTTGTGTTCTGTGTGCCGTGTACCGAGTTCTGTGCACTGTGTGCTGTGTACTGTGTGCCTTGCAGTACTGGTGAAGGAAAGAGAGGTAAGCTCCAATGGACTGAGATTCCTGACGGAGTTTTACTTACTAATCAAGAAGAATGCAGGAAGTGCATTAATGCAATCAGGGTGTATAGCTGGGCACCTTCACCCCTGAGTCATGTAGGCAGTACCTGCTGTGGCCAACATCGTTGACTCTCTGTTGTCACAGGGAGTTCTGACGCCTATTGTGTCCCTCTCTCAGTCAATCCAGTTAGCAAACCAGGGGGAGAGAGTGGTGTGTCCCACAAAATTTGAGGAAGGTTGATAACTTAGCTATTCCTCTCCTATCATGCCAGAGGGCTGTAGCATTATCAGCAGCATTCCACACACACACACACACACACACACACACACACACACACACACACACACACACACACACACACATTGGGAATTGAGTTACCGAATATTAGTTTCGCAACACACTTCCTGTGTCTGCTTCATTTGGGAGCAGAAACATCAGTGATTACTGGAATCTGATTTCTTGACTACTCTTCCAGAATTGCTCAGTAATAACTAGTTAATTGCTTTATTGTGTTTCTTTCTTGTTCTGACTCTATTGTCTTTGTTCTTTTTCTATAATAACATATCCAGGAAGAAACTGGATACACTTCAGGTGACAGGTGGAGTCAGGTGTGTATATGTGTGTATGTTTGTATGGGTAACTGGATATTGGCTGAGAGGGGTGGAGTGTGATGTCCCTGCAGTAGCTTTGCTATAGCCTCTTCTCAGAGATCACACATGAAGGAATACGTTTAGGTAAGTTTACTTCAATTCATATTTAGTTTGGTTCTTGAGAACTTTGAAGGCATACTAATTGATCTATGGATCTAATGAAGAAAATCCAAACATGCTAATAATAATCTCTGAATATTAGTACAACATTGCTTTTTTTCTAAGCAATGTGGAACAGTTGATCTTTTCTGAATGCCTATTAGAAAATGTTATATTTATATTGCCAGTTTTGATATGTATTGTCAATATATCTTTGAGACAGATCTAATGAAACAGAACCAATTTAAGTGTGAAATCAACTTCTGTCATCTACAAGAAAATAACTCTATTTTAAATTTTTTTTGTCCAAACTGAAGTGTCACATTTCCACACAGTTCTACAGCTATAGCCAGATCCAAAAAAACACACTCTCCACCTCTCTCCAGCCAGCCTAGCATATATGGTCATTTGCAAATTTATTCAGCATCATTTGCTCTTGGGAAATGTGAATCTGTATCTTTAGATGCTATTTTAATCAATCCTAGCCACGGAAGTACATTACAGCATGGAAGGGTTATATTTATTAATTTATTTGTTTAATTGCTTGTTTGCTTGTTTGTTTAGCACAAATTGGTCAGAAGTCATAAACTGGTGTTAATTTATATAAACGTCATTGTGCTTTCCGTTTTCCCTGTAAAGTATTCCAGTATTTTAGTTTTTTAATGTCATCCCATTACTTTTGGCTCGTACTCATATGGGGCTCTCCAAACTAGCAGAAACATCAATATTATTTGATTTCCCCCCCCTTTTCCCATTATATCATATTATCCAATAAGAAGCAAGCTGAACACCGCAGGCTTGTGGAGATGCTGACATCAGCCGCTTTGATGTTTGTTTTTCAAGCTGATTTCCTTTTTCTTGGGCCTAACTCATCTTGCGTATGATGTGGATGAAGCCGGCTGCTCTTGCTTTTGCTGTTTTGCCAGTTTGTCCTGTCTTCCTGCCCTCTCATTTTCATGATTTAAAAAAATAAATCCAAACAAAAACCCAACAAACACTGAATAAATATAGCTTTGATTAACACATTAGGCTTGGTAAAGGACCTGGTGGTTGATCAGTGAGATGGTGTAAATATTAGAGTAGACTAATCAGATTTAAATGTATGTAATTGTCTTTCTGTAGACTTAGACATTTCAGTTAAGGAGCTGAGGTTGTGCAAAGACTACTGGGATTGTGACATTGCTTTTGTAAATCAGAGATTAGATTTTATCCTCAGAAAATGACTGGTGGGGATTTACTGACACGTGGACATTGTCTGGTTTGCATATGATTACTTCAAAGTTGAAGTATATTTGAAAAATGCTTGAATTATTCTAAGATCATGGTACTTGGGGGGGGGGGGGATTCTGGGAAGGCGTGGTCTGTTCTGCACACAGATGACATGTTCAAACTGACGCAACAAAAGTCACCAGGCACCTTTGAGATGAGTGTTGGTGGATTAATGCTGTATCACTTTCAGAGACTGAGAACATATGACGTTGACATGTGTTAATTCATTCACTTGACGACTTTAATAGGGCGTTTGTCCGTTGTTTTCTTACTTTTTTTGTGTAGTCATTTCCAGATATCATATGTGCTTTATAATAACTATTTGCTTATTTTGCTGTTTTTTTTGTGTGTTCTTTTTTTTAGAACCGACAATGTTTACCTCAGCCAAGATCCAGAAGTTTTTTATGATAGTAACATGTTGGCTGGGAGGAGTTTTCACATGCTTGGTGTTCTTCCAGTACACCTCGCGCAGCTGCTCCTTTGACTCCATCCATCCTTATCCGCAACAATCTTACAAGAGTCAAATCAACAGCAGTGCCACGCGACAGCAAACCAGCCCTCGGCCGGAGAAGCCCACCACTACTGCAGCCCCTCAGCCGGAGAAGCCCATCCTGTTGTTGTGGATCTGGCCAGAAAACTACAGGTTTGACTTTGGCGACTGTAAAAGATTCTACAACATCGACGGCTGTCAGCTAACGGATGACAGAAACCTGTACGACCAGGCGGATGCGGTCCTTATCTTCCACAAAGCCATTAGTTGGGATATGTCCAACCTTCCACCATCTCCTCGTCCGCCTTTCCAAAAGTGGATCTGGTTCCATGTGGAGTCACCCACTAACACACCGAGAGTAGCAGGCATTGAAAATCTCTTCAACCTGACACTGAGTTACAGGAGGGATGCAGATATTTCTGTGCGATACCCACTGACAGTCAGCAAAGCCCCAAACCCGGAGTTCGTGATGCCCAAGAAGGACAAACTTGTCTGCTGGTTTGTGTCCAACACCGCCCCCCACACTGGAACGGGGACCAGGATGAAGTTCTACGAGGAGTTTAAAAAGTACATTAAAGTGGATGTGTTTGGCATGATGGCCGGCAACCGTCTGAATGAACAAGACTACTATCCGACCATGGCCAGCTGCAAGTTCTACCTGTCTTTCGAGAACTCCATCCACAGGGACTACATTACGGAGAAGTTAAATGGTCCGCTGTCAGTAGGCACTGTCCCAGTAGTGCTGGGACCCCCGAGGCAAAACTACGAGGAATTTGCTCCAGGCGATTCGTTCATTCATGTGAATGACTTCCCTAATGCCTCGGTGCTGGCCGATTATCTAATCCGACTGGACAAAGACGAAGAGGCCTACAGAAGGTACTTTGACTGGAGAAAACACGTCACGGCAACTCCTCATCTCATTGAAAGGCTTCAAGAGTTCATCATTTACATCTGCCATGCTTGTGAATATATTGGAAGACACAGAGAATATAAAGCAGCTCATGATATATACAAGTGGTATTTTTCTTAAATGCTAAGAATTTTAGGAAAAATGCTTTTTGGGTTACACTGTAATTGATAATGCATAGATAATACTGTACTTTTTAAAACTTTCATCTGCCCACTGCCTTAAAGAAAAATGTCACTTACAGTATCCTGAAAAGCAATAGAGAAAAAAATTAATGTTGTAGAGCCATAAGTTATTGTTTACTTGGGCAGAATTATGCAGAGACTCTTTTAGGACTTTTTAAAGAATGTATGAATGTATTTTGAATGTATGAATGCACCTTACCTCTGTGGTGACTCCAGTGGCAGTCACTGCCGTGTTTCTCTAAGCTCTGACTAGCTGGGTGCTAGAGAGGAGAGCATGTTAATGAAGGCAAAACAAGCCTAGATTCAGCACTGCTACCAGGTACTGTCACGTTTGCCAACTTGTTAAATGACTGGGATCTTTGGAGAACAATAAGGAAGGAGTCGTACCGATGGCTCAGAAAGCTCAGGGTAAATGGACTTAACAGTGTCCAACTCAGATTTATGCTGGCTCTGAGCTGCTATATCACGTACCTTCCCCAAGAATAATAGGTGAATTGGTAATGTAACACTAGTGTGCGCATTTCTGAGAAATGCTGTTTGTGTTCTTATTTGCACTGCTGTGCCTGTTTGGTGGCATAAAGGGAGAGTGAATGTCAGTGGTAACTGTTTTTTCATAACCTGTTCTCTTTGTTTATTGCCATATCCTGTTCTCTTTATTTCATTACCATAATGTCACGGTTAGTCCCGTCCAGCTTCCATGGTCCATGTTTTCCCTGACTTGTGTATTTTAGTTCCATTCCGTAGTTTCGTTTTCTCCGCCCCTCATTTGATTTTCCACACCCGTCCCTCGTTTCTAGTCTTGTTAAGTTCATTGTTTATTTGAATCTGTGCATTTGTGTTCATGATTAGGTGCATTGTGTTTGAATATTTGAATCATTGTGTACGTTTGTGTGGAATATATTGAATGTTTGAACGTATTGCATATACATCTGTTTTACATCCGTAAGTCCGTCTATGTTTCCAAGCCTCTGTGTCTGTTAGCCTGTTTGATTTTAGCCGTTTTGTTTTTCCTTACCTTATGTTACTTCTTAGTTTCTGTTATAGCCTGCTTCCCCTGTTTGCCTTTGTGTGCTTTTGCTTTGTGTTTCCTAGTCTTCATTTATCCTAGCCCTTGTTTTTGTTATGCATTCTAAAACGCCTCGTACTGGCTCAGTGACCCTGGACTGCCCCAACCACTACGACTCTGGATTTGCCCCTAATAAATCTCGCTCTTCTCCGCACATGCGTCCACCTCCTCACCGCTCAGCATTACACATAACCGATTCTCTTTGTCTTATTACCATAACCAGTTCTCTTTATTTTATTACCATAACGTGTCCTTTTTGCTCAACTGGGTTTTCATGATGTGCCTTAATGTGAACTATGCTTTACTGAAGTGTTACTGAAGGAACACTTTTATATATTCATTTTTTGGTTGCTAAAAAGGATACTTTGTAGGGTTACATATCTCCGATATCTCAGTAACATTCTGAAGAAAATTGCCTAGGTTTATACTTGAAAATAAATCAGCATTTTTGATGAAAAAACTTTGTAAGCTTTATTTTTTTATTATTTATTTATTTACTTATCCATTTAATTAGTTGCATAGTGAAAGCCCTGTAGAACTAAGTAAAATATGCTCTCAACTATTAAAACATAGTAATTATAAACTATTAAAACATAGCAATGATATTAATGATAAACTATTAAAACATAGTAACAAACTATTAAAACATAGTAATAATAAACTATTAAAGCATAGTAATAATAAAATCATATTGTGGCACACTTAGAGAGAAAAAATGTTTTATTTAAAAAAAAGCTTCGTTTTACAATAATTTAACACTGTTAAATACACTTTCAACACAGTTCAACAGTTCAATGCTTCTTGCATTTTGTTTGTTTGTTTGCTTTACTCTTCACAGATTAGAAGTATAAGTGTGATCCTTGTGAAACTGTTTTATGTCTAAAGTAATGAGCAACTAGATTTATAATCAGCAAGACTACTTAATAAGGCAAATTTATTTGGTGCCTTTATGAACCAATACAAACGTAAAACAAAATATGTATATGAAATAACATATTTAAAGGGAATGACACACATCCTTTGAGTTACCCTTTTGGGGTAAAATGTTTTTTTCTTTTGTCAACTTCTGTGAAGACTGCATTTTGTGTATGTGTATGATGGCAGAAAGGAAATGAACTTAATCAAAAGTAGGTAAGTGGTAAAAGCCCAGAGGAGGTGCTAGCAGGTGATCCCTGTGAATGTAAAGGACATAATTTCAGATGCTCTTTTTTGTTATATGTTCAGCACTACTGAACACCCAATACTGATGATACTCCAGAAACCTTAAATCAGTTCTTATTTCAGAAAATAAATGATTCTGTGAAATACACATTATGTCTTCGGCAGCTCAAACTCCATGAAATGATGTTACTTCACTTCTGATGTTACTTCTGTTTCTGCATCATCTATTAGTTCTGTGTGAGTTAGTAAGGTCCAAACCTATTCTCTCTATCTGTCACTTGCATCACTGACCCCAATATACTCTTTCAGCATCAATTTATAATTATTGCTAACCACTTAATCTCTTAGGTTGTGACTTCATATCTAAATTAAAGCACGAATATTGTGTTTAAAAGAAAATGCAAATTTCTCACTGGCCGTTGAATCATATAATGACCCTTTCTGTCTGTGACTCTGCATGCAGTGCTGTGATTCTGCAGGAGCTTCAGTCAGGTCCGCGAGCCGAACACGGGGATCAAGTGGGTCTGGTCTCATGGGAACCATACTTGGTGTATAGCTGGGCACCTTCACCCCTGAGTCATGTCAGCAGTACCTGCTGTGGCCAACA
>NC_137508.1:24412500-24425000 GCF_041902795.1 Electrophorus electricus | reverse complement strand
TGATAGAGAAATATGACACTGGAAACTGTGTCTGAGACAGAGGAGACTGTTTCTGAGACAGAGGACACTGTCTCTGAGACAGAGGAGACTGTGTCTGAGACAGAGGAGACTGTTGAGGAGTTATGAAACACCCTCCTCTGATGAGAACGAGCATTGATACTCCTCTCCCCAAAGCACCAGCAGATCAAATCACCTTCCCAAAATGTAAAGTTATTATAGTTCTGCTCCTCACTTCAACAAAAGGGGAGAGGTTCTGTCGTAATGCCAGAAATACAGCAAATACCACAAATACCACCAAATGTCATCAAAATGGTTTCAGGCCCCACCAGATGTGCTGTCTGCTATGTCCAAGACATGAAATCAGCGTTTTGGGACGCTGCCTAGCCTGAACTTCAACTCAACTATTGCCACCTCAGTCTGGTTCTGCCAATCATCACACACTCATCTGCATCACCAGATTACTGATTATTCTCACCTGTTTATCATATTTCTGTCTATTTCTATCTATCCATTTCCCTATTTTCTTTCTGAAGTATTACCATGTCATGAATGTGCATACCAAGTGTTATCTCTGTTTGTCTTTCCGGTATTACGACATGTTATTTTTTTAGATTATCGTCACAGCCTTGTCCCTAACTGGTTTGTTTGCTCTATCAGACTGCTGTCTGGATACTGATGTTCAAATGTTCAAAGGATTCATGCGGTTTGTTGCTGTTCTGACCCAGCAGCAACAGGACTAACAGAGCCAGCTACAGATTATAGTGGAAAGTATGACAGAACTATCTGCTTACAGCTGCTACTATCTATCTTCCCGGTAAGCAAACTGGATAAGTATGATGGCAGACCCAATAAATGCAAAGGATTCTTGGTCTAGTGTTCCCCTTCTACTACAGATCAAGCTCATATATCCTTTGTAGTATCTCATCTAACTGGGAGAGTACTTGACTGGGCTACTGCCATGTGGTCAAAGATACACATATTCCCATATGAGCAGTTTGAGAGGGAGTTCCATTCTGTCTTTGACCATCACTATGAAGGGAGATCTAATTGGGAATTATTGATTAAGATAAGGCAAGGGAATTGCTCAGTATCGGATTACACATTGGAGTTTCAAATCTGGCAGCAGGAAGTGGTTAGAATGACACGACCCTGTTGGTATTCAGACATTCTCACAAAACTGGCTTGTAAGGATGAAGGTTTGGGCTTGTCCTACTCCAGCGTCCGTGCCTGCGCTGATCGACTCGGGAGCTGAAGGAAATTTCAAGCTTGCTCACCAGCTGGGCATCTCCATGGACAATGTCAGTACCCTCATGAAACTATCCGCATTAGATAGTAAACCAATATGAGAGGGGACCATATCATCTCTCACTACCGCTGTGCGAATGTAAGTCAGCATGCTCCACTTTGAACTCATCTCCTTTTTTATTATTAACTCTGCTGACTATCAACTGGTGTTAGGTCTCCTTTGGCTCCAGCGCCACAATCCAAACATCTCTTGGTCCATTCTAAACATTAACTCCTGGTCACCCTAAGCCCAAACTGAAACCACCCCTATTCTCAGTGAATACTTGGACATTACTCTGTAATAACAAAGCCACACATCTCCCTCCACACAGACCATATGACTGCGCCATCAATCTCATAGGCACTATCACAGGGTTTTATTCATCTGTCCTCTTTCCCTGCTGTAGCTGTTTTTTTCTTTTCTTTTGGTTGTAAGAATGATAGACTCTGTATGTACTGCTGGGGTTTGAATACTCCTAGAAATACTCATATCCTTTACCGTTAGCCCCTGTGGCACTAGAACAACTTTGTGGAGCAACCTACTTCACGAAATTGGACCTCAGGAGTGCATACAATCTAGTCTGCATATAGGAGGAAGACAAGTGGAAAACAGCCTTTGTCACCATCACCAGACATTATGAGTATTTGGTTATCCCTTTCTGCCTCTGCAATGCACCATCGGTATTCCAAGCATTTATCAATGACGTTGCCCGAAAAATTCATCATTGCCTATATAGACGATATTCTATTTTTTTCTCCTGATCTAGACCTGAACATATCCCACGTCCAAGTCTTTCTATGGATTCTATGGAATCCCCAAGCTGAAGCAGCATTCATCTTACTTACCACAGCTCCTATACTTAGACTTCCTGACCCATCCACACTGCTTGTAGTGGAGGTTGACACCTCGGCTGTGGGTATTGGAGCAGTTTTTTCACAGCAATTAGAGGATCTGCTGAAAATACACCCGTGGCATTCTATTCAGACAAGCTCACACCAGCAGAGAGAAACTATAGTATAGGAGACAGGGAACTCCTTGCAATCAAACTAGTGCTTGAAGAATGGAGACATTGGATAGAAGGAGCTTCATACCCTTTTTAAGTCCTCATGGATCATAAAAACCTAGAGTACCTGTGTAGCACCAAAAAAAATTAAACCCATTGACAAGCTCGTTGACCCGTTTTTCTTGAGATTCCAATATACTATCACTTACAGACCGGGTTCTCGTAACACAAAGGCCGACTCATTATCCAGGACTCTTAGTACTGGCATTTATCCTCAGTCCAAGACCCCTGCTACGACTGTACGACCTCCCATGTGTGTTATAGACTGATGATGAAATCATCCAAGCCTTGACAAGTGTGGGTGTCCATCTGTAATGTCCAGCTGACAAGAAATACGTCCCTCCTTCATGCAGAGATTGTCTTGTCATGTGGGCACACTCCTCACTTCAGATACTTCTGGATGCTGATCTCAGTTTGTTATATTACCCCGAACCCAGACTGTGCGATTACAAATAAAAGCAACTTATTTTTCACATCTGCAAGCAAATCTGGTTCGTGACAATTTTCTCTCTTCATAACACTTTTAGCTTTAAAGGATATACTACAGATAGAGGTGCGTGTATGGGGACAGGTCATAATCTTTACTCTGTTCAGAATAATTTAACATATCTTCTGAATATTGCTTTTATTTCTGTTTGCTTTTTATCTTTTTACTTTGAACTGAAACTTGTTCATCTATTTTTTTGGTTCCTTCTTCTATACAAATATACAGACTTTTCTACATAGGTCCGAGCAGCTGGAGGTTAAGAAAAGATCTGATTTGACTGTGTTCCATAATAAACCCCATGACTGGAATCCACAATGGCATCACAGGCACTAGAAACAGGGACACTGCTGGCTGTTGCGTGCCTACGCTGATTAAACATGTGACAGGTTGGGTAATGTTGGGTAATTTTACACTATCATGTTTTATGCTGATTTAATTTTGGACATGAACTTTGTTTTATACTGGATGTGAGCTTATAATGGGATGATTACAGTTTCCCACTTTGAAATATGTAGAGAGAATTTCTTAGTTCATATATCTTATGAACTGTATGATAAGCTTGCTTGATTTCGGAGACACTGCTTTTATCACCAGCTTCTTAATACTAGTTTTAGTTATGAAAGACAACATTTAAAAAAAATATCTTTTGTTCTCCTCTCTTTCTTGTAAAATGTCATGCTGTTAGCTGAATGATTCCATCAAGACTTTCTGTTAAGATGCTGTTTACAGCATTGATGCCCCATTAAACAGAGCTTCTGTTCATCCCAGGTACTCCCAACCCTTACCATGACCTCACAGTTTCCTTCAAGACCTCCCTGGTATCACCATCCGAAGCTGCCCATAGCCTGGGCATAACTTTGGACAACCAGTTGTTGTTCTCAACTCATGTTTCTAATCTAACCCGGTCTTGCAGGTTTCTCCTTTGTAACATACGAAGGATTCGGCCCTTTCTCTCACAGGAAGCTATCCAAGTGCTTGTGCAGTCTCTTGTGATCTCAAAGCTAGACTACTGCAACTTGCTACTTGCTAGTCTTCCTCTAAGAGCCATCAAACCTCTACAAGTTGTCCAGAATGCAGCAGCACGACTGATCTTCAATCTTCTGAAGTTTACACGTTACTCCACTGCTGTACTCCCTTCATTGGCTCCCTGTAGCTGCACGCATCAGATTTATAACCTTGATGCTTGCCTACAAAGCCAAAAATGGACCTGCCCCTTCATACATGAGGTCAATGGTCAAAGCCCAATCCGTACCTTGAATACTTCGAACCTCAATTACGGCTCGGCTTGAAATTCCTTGCTTCAGTACTCATGGATGACAAGCAATGAGACTATTTTCTGTCCTGGCTCCAAGATGGTGGAATGAACTCCCACTTGCTGTCCGGACAGCAGAGTCCCTTGCAGTCTTCAAATGCAGACTGAAGACCCATCTATTTGCAGAATATTTAAAGGACAACTGACACTGCTCCCATATTGACTGACTAATTTAATACTTATTGTAGGGTATTGTTTGTTGTTTAACTAGCTCTAGCACTTATTGTTTATTGCACTTATCATTGTTTAAGATAGACCTTATGTATTTTGTACTTTTAGGCATCAGCATTGATTCCTACAGTATTCTAATTCACTGGTATGTTGGACTCTAACCTACTGTACTGTACTAGGATATTCTATGAGTAAATGACAAAGAACTTTTGTAAGTCTCTCTGGATAAGAGCGTTTGCTAAATGCAAATGTAAATGTATATGATGCATTGAAAGGGCTTTTCCCCTCTATAAAGAAGCTAATCAGACATGCTTGTATGGGTGAAGGAAGCCTGAGAGGTGAAACCACACAGCTAACCCACTACCTGAAACCACACACCAAACCCACTACCTGAAACCACACACCAAACCCACTACCTGAAACTACCTGAAACCACATGCCAAACCCACTACCTGAAACTACCTGAAACCACACGCCAAACCCACTACCTGAAACTACCTGAAACCACACACCAAACCCACTACCTGAAACCACACACCAAACCCACTACCTGAAACTACCTGAAACCACATGCCAAACCCACTACCTGAAACTACCTGAAACCACACGCCAAACCCACTACCTCAAACCACATGGCAAACCCACTAGCTGAAACTGCTTTGTCACGATTAGTCCTTCTCAGCTTCCATGGTCCATGTTTTCCCTGTCTTGTGTATTTTAGTTCCGTGCTGTAGTCTTGTTTTTTCCGCCCCTCATTTGATTTTCCACACCTGTCCTGTTTCTAGTCTTGTCCATGTATTTAAGTCCATGTATTTAAACTCTGTTTTGTTCCCTGTGTCTTGGCTGTTCATTGTTTATTTGAATGTGTGTGTTTGTGTGGAATATATTGAATTTTTGAATGTATTGAATGTATGTATGCCTGTCTTTGTTTCCAAGCCTCTGTGTCTGTTAGCCTGTTTGATTCTAGCCATTTTGTTTTTCCTTACCTCCATATGTTACTTCTTAGTTTCTGTTATAGCCTGCTTTCCCTATTTGCCTTCTTGTGCTTTTGGTTTTTCATTACTTCCCTTCATTTATCCTAGCCCTTGGTTTAATTATCATGCATTCTCAGACTCTCTGTATTGGTAATTTGACCCTGGACTACCCTAAAGACTACGACTCCTTATTTGCACTTAATAAATCTCGTTCATGTGTCTGCCTCCTTACCGCTCACCGTTACATCACAGTGTTCGTGTCCTGAACCTGATTGACCCTGACATGTACATAAAATGGGTTAGTGTCAGGCCTCTGCAGACAGACTGTTCTCAAGGTGAGACTGTGAGCGAATTGAAACTGAGAGTGAGGTGAGACTGAAAGTGAGGTGTCTGGCAATTCCAGCCAAGCTTTACATGTTTGGCATGGCCAGGAAATCATCAAAGACCAAGGCAAGAAATTTGTCACTGAGGTAAACATTTTATTAAACTTTGAAACTTTAAACAAGGGCTGTTTTTTTGTTCCTTACTGTCTGCTTTACATACATTTTGTCTGCACCAAAATTGAAAATATTACTGTTAATCATTTGTCCACATCTGAATGAATCCATAACTCAGTGACAGCATAATGACACAGTTCAGTGACATTATTTAAAATATTAAGCATGCTGTGTCCAGTGTGTACATCCCCAGACCATTAGCCAGGTAACTTGTTCTCTGTTTGTGTCCTCTCTATTATTGATCTATTATTGCTACAGTAGTTACTCACAAATTGATATGCACAAGATGAACAAGAACAAGCGTTTCCTGAGGAAGTACGTGACTAGGACCTACCGCTATCTGCTGTGGTCTATGGCATCAACACAGCCAAACAGGTTTGTATCTTTAAAAAACTGTGAGTATATCAACCTCTAAGAAAGGATTCATTTTTAATACACAAACATACGATGAAAAAGTTTGCAACAGGGTGGATTTGTGGTCAGCTATATTTTTATATGTAGACCTTCACCAGGTACAACCCCTATCTCCTCTCCTATCAGCAACCACACCTACCAGAAGTCAACAATGCTATCTCCCATGGGAACTGATTTTGAGACTGATGCCAAAGTCAGTGAATGGAAGTGCAAGTTTTCCAGAGCATGCTGAGCTAGGACTGGAGATCAGGTTCTTATTTCGCAAGACACCATGAAACTGCACTGGAGACAATCTTGGAAGTCTACACCAAGGACCTTATGCAGTTAAAGGCATAACTGGAGACAGTTTTAGAAGTCTACAACTAAGACCTTATACAGTTACAAGCATAACCTCTAAAGGTTGTGCCAGTGTGAGGAAGGATCGTTCCATAGTCCATAAGGTCAGCTTGTCAAGACTATGGAAATATAACAGATGAGCAAATAAGATTCATAAATACAGAATGTCACTGTTATGGGAAATATGATGAATCTGGGAACACTGCATACTATACATAATGATTGGCCATTGTATAGGTCATAAAACAGTACAGGAACCATTTGAATAATGACAGCTACAAAGTTCAGATGATTCAAGTTGATTGGCTATCATGCATAATGCAAATTGTCCACATGGTGAATTTTTGTTTTTCGCCTGATAGGACATTTCTGCAGGACCATCAATATTCACAGCTAGAATGGCAGGTGGGGCCTCCATATGCTCTCTCAGGTCTGCACTGGGACAAACCCTTAGGTCTCTCCAGAGTAAGCTGCTTAGCACTGTGTCCGTCTTGCAATGCATGTCATGTGGTATAGTTGCACTGTTTTGACTCATAACAACTGAACTTAATATTTAGCCAAGTTAAATCCTGGACTAAAGAGCTCTTATTGTGACTTACTTTCCCTCTTTTGTTTATGATTATGAATATATTTGTAATTTTTATAATTTTAGGGAAACTACGTTCATATTGTGCACATCTCCATTGTCGCGACATGGAAAGATGAAAATGGCGTTTCATTTGCTGGTGGATTCAGGTCGTTTTTTTTGTGCTTTTACTACTACACAAATAGTTCTACGTTAGGATAAAACGTGTACACAGAGTTCTATCTGACTCTACCAATATTTATGGATCTTCTATCTATAATACCAGGACAGCATTGGGTCAAAAGCTACCGTATTTGTCCTGCTTGAAGTAGGCAACAGGACGAAGATGATCAGTCTCTGCTCTGTGTTTGTGCTCTGAGTGAATTTCTGCGTAGAAGAGTATGAATGACACCCTTGAATATGCTTCAATATCTCAGTTTATTTGCCTACTGGACTGAGGAAGCTTGATGCCCACTGAAGGGAATCTCTCTGCAGGGAGTCTCTCTTCAGGGTGTCTAGGTCCACTTTCAGTCTGATGGGGAAGCTATAACTGACTGCTTGGACAAGAGGGATATGATTTTTCACCTGGAGTGGGAGAAGGAGGTCTTATTCACCACGTTTAGGGACAAAATTATGTCCACAGAGTGTGGTTTTGCCCAGAAGAGCTAACTTAGAGCACCATCGCTCAACAATGCATCTGACTGTCAGGGACACTTATCCTCAGAGAAATTCAATCAGATTGTATAAAGTTAAATAGATGAAAGCTTTGCTAAAGGCACAAAAGTTGTATTTACCAGATCACTAGGAAAGGGAGAAAAACATACTGAAATTTATTTTCGTGTTAGCCACGAAAGCACGCACACACAAATACACATTCACATGGGGAGGAGACACAGTAACCTTATTCAGTGACTGAAAACAAATATGTAATCAGTACATTTTTCACCAGCTGTACACTTTCCATAATCGGAGGCTATATGTGCATGAACAGTTTTTCTGACATTTATGCTGGTAGGCCTTTCATTTGTTCAGCTTTCAAAAGACAATCTTATTTTTAAAAGGGTGCTGACCACTGCCCCAGATCTGTCTATGTGCATTAGGAGAGACAACAGCCACATGATTGAAGTACATGATGTGACTGCAAGTTGATACAATCTGGTAACAGCTGTAAATGTTTATACTACTGAGTGGTAAAGGCCTTAGTTTTAAGTTTACCTATGCGAAGTAGATATTTACTGGATTTCTGCCAACAGTGACACACTTCCTTGTACTGAGGGCTCACCTGATGGTAGGCAGTTGACCACGAAATTTTAATAAGGAAAAACAACCTTTCAAAACTTAAAAATAAATTGATTTGTATCTAGAATTAAGTTCTTTCAGTGCATAGTATTTTGTGATTTAAAATGATCTGTAGAGAGGAACAACTCAGGAAGGAGGGGTCAGGAAAGAAGGGCCCTATCCCCCATGTAAATTCCTCTCCTGCTTGGGTCAACAAAGGGAGTCATTTACATTCATTTTTACCTGCAGGTGGAAGTGAAATGAGGCACCGCTGTTCTTCTATGGGAGCTTCCACTAACATGAGGACCTGAAGCCTACAGTAATGTCTAACCTCTGCGGGTCTCATGTGCTTGATAACCTCCGTTTGTAAATCCATGCTAAGAAACAAGGCTGATTTTCCTGCTGAGGGTAAATTAAGCAAAGAAGCCCACATTTCCAACCATTATCCCACCCATCAAACATGTTTGTTTGATTATACTGGTAAAGGTGATGTATGGCTGCCTGAAGGGTTGGATGCCGTGCATTCACTGAGATACCACCTCCAATTCCACTTGTTTAATCAACTGGTCTCATTGGTTAATCACTGGTTCCTGCTTGATTTGAATGAAAGCCACACCCTTTCCAGGACTGACTCCCCACTCTAGCTGTGACACAAAAATTATCAACAGAATGGGTCAGATCAGAGCATCTGACTATAATTACAATTGTTTGAACACTGACATCAGCTTCACTGCAGTGAGCCATGATCTGAGGTGCCCTGTACACTCCTGAGCTGACAGAACACAGGTAGTAGGGATAGAGCACAATGCTTGGTTTATTTTTATACTCAAAAGACAAGAATGGCTGTGTTCTAGGGATAACCCTCTCCGGTTCCAGGAGCCTACTGCAAGAAAAGTTTAACTCTCTGGTTCCAGGAGCCTACTGAAAGACAAGTTCACATATAAGTAGATTGTTGTTATCAACACATTTAGCCATCCTGTCTCCTGCCTTTATGGTGATGTTTGGTCATACCACCACAGCTGCATGCATTCCAATTTAGGGCCCATTAACCTAGAAAGCCAGATTATTCCCAAGGTTCCTGGTCTTTATAGAGTATACCTCTGAAAATTCACTTAAAAGTAAATCCAATTGTATTCAAAACAGACCCTACACCATACAGCTTGGCTTTGATTCCTACTTCCAGCAAACAGATAATTAACAACAAACAGCAGTGATTCGATTCTCATCAGTTCGATCCTGACTGCGACACTGACATCAACCCAAATGAAACAGAGCAGACTGACACTTCTGCTGAGATAGCTGATGTTAGCTCTACAGCAACCACAGCTACTGAGCCACTCATTTTTTATCACCACCGCTAATCAACAGTGAACTCACCTGGCATTATTACATGTGCGCAGTGATATTTTTGATATCATGGGGAGAGTCATCAGCATCACCCATGAGCGTAAGTCCACCTTTGGAGTGCTGTAGTCTGCGTAAGGCAAGAGAGTTATTTTCATCCCTTCCGCTGCGCAGTGTTGGTTTATTTTCCTTTAAGATCTGTGGATTTGTTTGCAGCTCTTTTCTTATTAACATGGACACAATGTTTAGGAGGTGGCCTAAGGTGTACTAATGTAGGATAATGCTCTAAACTCATTGGGTTTAATTATCTAATTATAACTTTGGTAGAGCAGTACTGTTGTGACTCTCAGCATTTTAGCAATTGCATTATCAACATCTCAAGGCATATTATATCACGTTCAGTTCAACATCAGCGTGGCCTTTTAGTATGAGGTCAGTGCACTTGTCATGTTTTGTGTGTGTGTGTGTGTGTGTGTGTGTGTGTGTGTTTACATGACACCCCGAGCCTGAAACACCTTCCCATGTTTGTGTTTAATCATGTGTCTGCATATGTTACCTGTGCTCTTCTGTCCAGGAATGTTGCTCAATTCTGCCCTAAAAGCAAATCCAACACCCACATCAAACATCTACATTTGTAGTGTTGGTGTCATTGACATGCCAAGCGCACTGCCAGGTTTCAGAATATGTTCAGTGCTGGTTCCAGCCCAAGCTAAAGCATGCCCTGCAACTAAGATTTGCACATGTTCTTGGGACTTTTTTCTTTCAGTTCTCTCTGTGTGTTACAGGTTCCTGCTGATCTATTTCTGTCTTCTTTGTTCCTGGTGATGTCATTCTTTCCCATTGCGATGGCCTCTGCTGTCTCAGCTGCAGTAGGTGCTGCAGTTATTCTGAGGTGTTTGGGCCCATCTTCCCTCCACTTGACTCATGGACTCCCCCTACTGGTAAAATCCATATTGTTCTTCTATTTCTGATCTGCCCTCTCCTGGTTTAGCTTGGCCTACCCCCTATATTTTCATAACTACCTACCGCTCTTGTGAAATATGTAGTAAAATTTCTGTAACTTTTGGATGTGTAGCTTTATGTGTTTTTGAAATGTGATACAGTGCTTAAAATATATATAAATGACATGCATGTAATACATTTTGTAGTGACAATAGGTGTGACAATAGGTGCCAAGTATTAACAAAAAGTCTCAGAGAGTTTAGTTGGTTTGCCTATTATTGTCTAAATCATTGTGCAAAGATCATTTGTGTGGGGTTGTGAGATGTAGCTGCTAATTATTTTCTTAAAGTGATCTTTGAGGTGTGAGGCCCAGTGTCAGTAAGAACCACCATATCATGAAGAACCAGTGGGAGTGAAATAAATGACCCTAACCATTTTAAACAAAACAAAGAGAAATGGAAAAGAGTATACCACAGAGTATATCATACCTGAGTTTCTGTCTCCCTCTGATCTTCAAAGATTAGTTTTATTCTGTTAATAATAATAACAACGCAGTGTAAAATAATGATAGTTTCTGGACACAATAACATTTTAAATGACATAACCAAAGCAATCCATCTGTATTTATCTTCATTTATATTTCCAGAGCTTATGCCTAATCAATGAGCAAGAATTCTGCACATTTCTGGACGAATGTGCAACAAAATCAATATGATCAAGTTGAATGTACCTGTCTCTAGTCTTCATCCCTGTGTGACATAAAGAAAAACCCAGTTAGCATACTGGAATGTAAAAATAAAATACAAATAAGATAGAATTTTATATACATACAATAAAAATATATACGTTTAAAGAAAAGTTCCCAGATCTAAATATATATGCATATGCATATTTGTGTACATAAATACAAGCACATTAGATTATACTGTATATATAGTAAATATTGGCTTCTGCCAGGACTCACAGACACCATACATTTCCAAACCAAGCCACCCAGAGACACAGATAATTTCAAATGATAAGACAATCACGCGGAGATCTTCTGTAGTTCGTGATCCTTTTCCTAAACATTCACAACAGGAGAGTCACGATTTAGTAACATGATAACAGTCCTGTGTATATTAGTTAGGATATCAATACTACCACATACCACATATGCACTGATGCTATTTTGTCCCATTTAACCAGTTCGATCACCTGACTTAAATTCAAGCAGCACCAATTTTATTTAATCGGAACAAAATAAAAAAGTAGAATCTTAGCCATTATTGTTGTTCTGTACATATGTATAGTGTCTCATGATGTCATGCAGTTTGAATATTACCTGCTTTCAGGATCAGTTCTGTGGCAAGACTAACAGAATTGATGACAGTGAGACCCACAGCTCCAAACATGTAAACCATCATGTGAGAAAAATCTGCAATTCAGAAAAATTCTTCATCCCTGGTCTTTTGACGCTTTAAAAGTATCTATAAGTAATTAAAGCTTTATGCTAAAAGTAAGCGATTTAAGATAACTCACAAGGTAAAATATTTGGATGTTTTAAGAAGGTTGTTGCTGCCAAAATATGGAACAGTGCAATCAAAGCCATGAATCCAGCACAATCTACAAGCAAAATATAGATATTTCACAATGATTCAAAAGTTGAAAAAGCTTGAAAAGCATATATAGTGATGGCCATTGGCTATTGCAAAGTAATGTCTGTGTGCGCTCTCTCTCTCTCTCTCTCTCAAGCCTGTACAGCCTCTCTGCATCTCTTGTAGAGGCAAATTTGTGACAAGTAATTTTGGCTTCCAATTGCCATCAAACAAGCAACTTTGGAATACAATATC